>NC_088845.1:23833396-24018396 GCF_904066995.2 Poecilia reticulata
AAAATGCTGTGTAGGTCATAAGCTAACAACGCGCATCAAACTAAATGCAAAATCCTCATGGGGAAATATGGTGGTGGCTGCATCATGCTATGGAGTTGCTTCTTGCCAGTGGAGACGGTTGCTGGATACTTTCCTCAAAAGTCTTGGAGTTGAAATCACAACATAAGATGAAGTTTTGATCATCATTGTTCTCCATTATTATGGTTCACGGTTCTGTCACATAAAATCCCCTGGAATACATTGTTTATGGTCGTCTTGTACAAGATGTGAAAAATTACCATATGAATATTGTCACAAGACTGTATGAAGAAAGTTTTTGCATAAAATGCCTTACACCATCTTCTTTTTGCTATGTTCTGTTAGGAGGGCCCTAGTTCAGAAGGCCAAAGGAAGAGAAAGGCTCCACCTCCTCCACCCACGCCTTCCCCCATCGCTCTGGATTCTGATGATCCTTCAACAACTGTTGTTTCCGTTTCCAAACCCCGCAGCATTGAAATTCCCACCCCAGTCCCCCGTACCAGAACACCACAATCGCCCACATTCTCTGATGACTTTGGGGTCATGCAGGCAGCAGAAGTTTCTCGTGGTGAAAAGGCACCAAAACCTCTGCCCGTGCGCGATGCCACTCCACCCCGAAGTTCTCCGTCCCCCAGCAGCAGCACCACCACCACAGACAGCCTGGTTGTGCAGGATTCCAGCTCCGAGCTCAGCCGCAGCCTTGACGACTCGGATGTTGACCTTGACCAGGCCGGTTCCCGCTGCAGCACCAGTAGCGCGGCCAGTGGGCCTTTGCAGGTCCAGCCCACAATAAAAAAGACCAGCACGACGGCCACCCGACAAAATAAAGAGAAAAGTTCTGACAGCAGTTCCAGGTCAGACTCTGAGTCGGCCCTGAATCTCGCACTGGACGAAGCGGAGAACAACAGACACAGCGGAATGGGTAAATGTCTTTTGTGACTCTAAATTGCTTTCAGAAAAACAATAGAAATCCTAATCAATAAGATGTTATTCTTGAACTCCTGTTAAACCGTAAATTCAAGATATACAGTATTTGAAGAACAAAGATAACAAATTTCAGGTAGCGCTCACTTAACTTTTGACTGTTGTGGCAAAGACACTGTGAGACAGTCACAAGTTACCAGTTGAGGTTTTCTACCCGTCTGCCCTGCAGAACTGAGCTGTCACACTGCAGAAACATCTGACTCTTTACCTGTCAGAGAGGTGACATATGTACCCAGCTAAGAGAAAGGAGTCTTGTATGCCTGCGTGTGTTTGATAGCTACTTGTGGAACTTTTTTCTTTTTTTCTTTTTTTAATCGCAGTTCTTGACACAATGGAGTCCTTGTCTCGAATTTAGGCTTATCAATCTCTCAAGCTTCGTCTGTCTCTGCCTTCTTTTTCTTTATCTGTCTTTCTTTCATATGCGTGCAGTCACACTCAGGATTTCAGAGACGTGGCGGATTTGCATGCAGATAAATCTGTCGTAGATTTACATTTCCTGACCTTTAGGTGACCTTTTTTATTGACTTCTACGTAACCCAGAATAAGCTCAGTGGCAGAGTGAGACTCCAGCAGAGGATTGGCGTGTCTGACAGGGGCAAAGATGAGAGATACACGGACCTCAAAAAGGATGAGAAGGGGTGAGGGTGCCAGAAGTGTAGAGAGGAGAGCGTGGGAAGGTTTTGACAGAAACGGCGGGGTAACGAGGCAGAAAAACCGAGGCTGGCAGAGTTTTAAGGAAGAAGAGGGCTGCTGGAAAGGCAGATAAAAGCAGATGAAACGTTGAGGTATGAGATGACTAGTTTAAAAGGCAGGAATGAATGAGAGGTAGTCATCAAGATAATTACTGAATCCATAAAATACATTGCTAAAGTTGTCTTTTCCAATTATATTTATTGAAAAAAAATTTTTTTTCTTTCATCTTAGTGACATTATAAAGCTATGTGATCAAATAGCACTTGAGGGGAGCAGCACCAGTTACAAATCCTAATGGCCAACAGCAGGACGACTTGCCTAATACTTCTACTAGGCAAATGAACAACAGATTTGGAAATCAGTTGGAGTTTTCGGGTCTTTAATGTCTGTCCACCATTCTGCATTTATTCTTAATGCTAACATTTTAACCAGCACAATCTCCAGCCAGTTAACTTGGATAGTCAACACATTCTGTTCAGGTTTTTACTCAGATATAACCACTGTATTGGCAGATGGGCACATAGCCTTGCTATGTGTTCTTTTGCCTGCCACACAGCTGAATTCAGGGATGTTGTTAAAGAGATTATCAAAAATAACACCTGTCTCGTACTTGCATTTTTATGTGCTGAATTTGTACTTTCGACTGCAAACAATCTGTCCCATTATCTGAGGGTCTGAACATAAATTAAATATAGTTGCTTCCTGCGTTTGCAGTGAATCGTGCTAATCTAATGGCTCTGCAGACCGGTCTCCTTCTCTCAGCACACCATGTTCCATATGTCCTCTCTATTATATGTAATAAAAAAATCAAGTCTGCCATCTTTAAATTTGGCCCAGTTACTCTGTTTGCTGGTAACACACGAACTGTGTGCACATTTTAGCAGCTGCATTTTTCTTTCACTAAATTAGTTGCATGTTTTTTTTTGTTTTTTTTTCCTTTCTTGGTGTCACTTTTCTTAAACCTGTTTATCCCCTGGTAACCGTTGGTACCCAAGATAGATTTACCCTGCTATGAAATCTCACAGGAGTAATACTTGCATTTCTACTGGGGCTGTATTTTCGTTCCACTCCTTTGACAAAGCACAATCGTGACCTGTGCGTCTCCTTGGCACTGGGCTCTCAAACAGTGACTGCAGAGTTCACAAGATGCCGTAGGAGCAGCAAAACAGGTGTGAGGCTCGCTTAAACGAGCCATTGCAAAAGCAAATTTAACGTCTGCGAGTTGGCTGCGTTTTTGCGAAGCGAACTGACACACCTGATTCGTATCTCTTTCTTGTGCAACGGCAGCGTGGTGCCAATCTGATATCTCTGTCAGTAAGAGCAAATTAAATACATGCAGCACACATTCGGTGACAGTGCTAGAAAGCTGAAAACACAAATTAATCTAATCAGAAGAACAAATTTACCTACAGGCCAGAAAAGTCTTCCTTTCAAATCGTTTAATCTTCACAAGCTCGAGGGTAGAAATAATAATACATCATGTTAAAACTAGTCTCTCATTGAAGTGTCCCTTTGGTGTTCGTATTATTATACATGTCTCAGTGATCGTCTTCATTAGCTCATATGGTGATCGCATTATTTTGCTGTCATACATCAACTCGCACTAAGTTATAACAAAGCGGCCTGTCTCAGCTCTGTTATGCTTCCAAAGTTAGGTTTTTACCGCTCAGTTAATCCTGCCTGTCGGCTTGTTTTTCTTTTAATGAAATGCTTGTGGTTTCTTCCCTCAATTTACTAAAATACACATACTCTTGTTGTGGAAATTTAAAATGGGAGATAATTATACCAAGCAGAATTTCTCAACCTTTCTATGGTTAGGCTCGTAGATATAAATATCTACCAAACTGTATCTTATGCGTTGTTCCCCCCCCCCCCACCCCCAACTTCTATTTGGTTACTGCAGCACAAACATTTGAAAATGTGGAAAATTGCAGAACCCCAAACTGGCCGTAACCCTAATCCTGCTTCTCCTGCTCAGTAAGAATTGAAAACAGTGGAGGGACTGCCTGTTCTTTGTTTCTCACTTGGATAAACTGACTATTAAAAGATTCCTCACCTTGCAAGTGTGGCCATGGCAAAGAAAGATAGTTTGCAGTGGGCTACTACCCAAACATTGTTTTCTTTAAAACAAGTTTATATCCATCCATCAGTCCCCATGTTTATTCGTCTTTCCTTCATTTCTTTTATTGTTCCTCTTCCTTGTCTTTTAACACCATGTTTACTGTATTACCCATGGAGAAATATTGCCCATAAATTCATTAACTTTGCATAAATGTGGTAAACTGGGTTTTAAAAGGCCCTCCAACTTCATACATTTGATTGTGGATAAGTATGGAATTTTGACTTTGAAAAAAATGGGCTGTAACCCCGTAACATGAGAGCTAAAACAGCCTGCCCTAACCTCTAGGTTATCTGTTCCTTCGTGTTCTCTTCCCCTCCTCCGGTTGTGCTTGCAAACTGCATGACCCCACAGGATCACATGGAAGTGGAAGAAGCAGTTCCCCTGTGTGGGATCCGCATGGATTGTTGCCATCCTCTCTTTGTAGTTCTGCTTTATTTTTTCCTAGAAGCTGCTCTCCTGAGACACAAATGGACGTCTGTCTAAATTTCTATCCAACTCGTATGCATGTGTGTAAATACTATGTGTCCTAATGCACTTTCCATTTCTCCTCTCCTGAGCGAGTGATGCTGGGTCCCTACAAGGTCAAGACACTCCATATCTATGAGTGTCAATCTCAAAGCCACGTTGGTCCATCAGGGTCTGCTATGTCCAGTTAAGGTCAACACCAATCAGTTGAAGTGCCTTCAATGTTTTTGCTGTGTGCATTTATTCAGTAACTCGGAGTATATGAAGTGCATAACGGAGGAGATTGCTGAGTGATGCTGAGCCACCATCTGTTACTGTACATGTCCTCAACCTTGCCATGGCAGATGACTAAAGTAGAATTTTCTATTTAATTTCCTTATTTGCCCTTTTGTCGTTACTGTACCATCTCAATTTAATGTTTGATGCTTTCATCTATAATCTGATCTGTTCTTTCTTCTGCTCCCTGCCCTGCACCCTCTTTGTAGTGTACTGCTGTGGACCTGTGCGTCTGCGACCCAAACACTCCTGAAGTCTTTCTCTGGCTCAGTTCTTTCTTCGCCTTGGCAAACCTCTGTCATCAACTCATTTTTATTGTTTAAACCCTGCCTTATTTCTGTTGGACTTTCTAGTACATCCTTTGTAAGCTGCTCCATTTCATTAGTTGAAAGCTATAGTTTCATATCTACATCTTGTTAGCATTTCAAAGGAGGCTTTGGGTGTTTTCTTAAAAAAATGATATGTGTTATACATAATTTGCATGGTTTCACATTTCTTTTGACTCTGTATGAGTTCAGAGCATGTTGTGAGTGGACTCAGAATGCGGTTTGAGGAGAGTGAGGCAAAGCTATCTGATACTGCAGATATATGTGATAGCTATAGATCAATAGCTGGACATTTTGTCTTTGAGTACTTGGTGTAATGCGTTGGTTTGGAAATCTAAAACTTGAGTAAATGCTTTAATTGGTGTTGGTATCAGAGGTTGTAATCTATGTGAAGCATGGTTTTTGTTGTTATTTATATAGGCTTTAGATTCAAAGAGAGAATAGATTTTTTTGTTATATATAATTCAAGAGTTAAATGTAGCTAACACTGACGATAAGAAAAAGCATGTGCTAAATGTTCTTTAATAGTGGTGGATCTGAATCCAATAGAAAATTGAGTTAAGTAATCATAGAACGTTTATCTATATGACACTTTTTACATGCAAATATCACACTTTGTTGTAAAATAAAGAATCAAATACCAAAATACACTGCCACTGTAAATTCATCCTAAAGACTCGGTGACCCTGACTTTAAAGATTGCTCCTGCCGTCCCCAACCTTTATCTAATCTAAACTAAAAGCAAAGTGCCTAATGTCAGCTAATGTGTTTGAGTAATTTAGATGCCTTTAATGAAAAGTGGCAAAGAAAAATCAGATTTTTTTTAGTATTAGAGCCAATCAGGAAGCTGTTTTTTTTTTTTTACTCTTTTTATAAGGACAACTTCATCCATATCTCCTCCAAAAAGGTTTTCGATTTGAAAAAATAAGTAGCACAGTTGTCTACATGTCAGTGCCTCAGATTTTTTTTTTTCTTATTCAAAAGTCATATATAAAAAGACATTTTTGAGTTGTGCTGTAAATCTGACATCTTGGTTGGAAATAAAAACAATCTAGCCTTAAACAAAGTTCCTTAGGAATCATGTGTACAGTTATGAGAGCATTCTGTTTGCTGTATAGTTTGTTTTTCCAGGCAACTGTTTAAACTTATCTTATTGAAAGCAGTACTTTTTGTGAAGTGTGTGAATACAATATCCAGTGGTGCTCTGTTGTGTCGTATGTATCTTATCGAGGACTGTATCTTATTTGAATTTTTGAGGTATGTTGCAAACTTTAAAAGGATGTCTAATTACGAGGTCAGTAGAAATCTGGCAATGAACTTTTTTTTTTTTTTTTCCTTTGAAGCGTATTTTGTAATCAAACTACTAAAAACTGAACCAAGACAGTTTTATTTTAACTTGGTTTCTTGCATGGACAACCGTGGTCAGGTCCTGACTAATAGCATGTGTGTGTGTATAGTTAGTTGACAGCTTGGGAGTGAAGACGTGTTTGGTTTATCTTTAACAGATGCATGTACTCAAGGTCCTTTCTGAGCTGAAGATTTGAGAACGCTGCGTGTCTGTTTACTTGTGTGTTAATGGTAGAGTGCGTGCATGCTTGTGTGTGTTACCCTGTGTGTGTTGTGTGAACGTGTGCAGATTGTGGCTGTAACTGGCATGATTCAGCAGTTGCTGGGAAGGAGCTGGGAGGACAGCCCTGTGAGTCATCACCACATCTCCTGGAACTGACTGTTCTCTGCTCAACATTCGGACAAGGCCTAGAGCTTACACTCCTAATACACATGAAAATACTCTAGGTCACTTTTCCTTTTATTTTTTTATTTTTTTCACCACAGTGCATGTCCAGAGTGATGCTTAGCTCTCACTTACATCGGTGATAAAAAAAACAAGATCACTCACTGTTGAAGGCATTTCGACCAGGCGTAACTACAGAAGGCCTGACAAACAGAACGTTTATTTTTTTTATTAACTTGGCCGACAGTTCAATGAGATCAGTGACACTCTAAATACATTTCCCAGAAGCCGCAGAACTGACCAGTGAATGAGTGTACCGAAGAGATGAGAGGGTATGAGGCAATTCCACCCTTTCCCTTAAACCAAAAAGAGTTGAGGACTATGTTAAAAATGGAATTAAGAGGGTTTGTTTACAGTAAGTCAATCTCCACATGATATAAAATATTTTATTAAACCACAAAGGGCCGTGCCCCAAGCATGTTTAGCATATTTATCATATGCTCTCTGGTTTGCATGTATGTGTGAGTGGTGTCAGGATCAATCTTAAAACTTATTCCAGTAAACCACATCTTCAGAACCTCTCATTTTCTTTTTTCTTTTTTTTTTTTTTACACAAAATCACTCTTGCCTTTCTCATCCTTTCGGGTTATGGGTTATATTTCTGAACGTGAGAGATGCATAGGGAATGAGAATTATTGGCATTGGCACTGTCTTACTTAACAAAGGTGTGCCCTGGAAAGTCTTTAATTTTCTCTTTTTTTTTTTTTTTAACCTTGGTTAACACTTCAAAATTGTGTGTTAACACTCTGTATTCATACAAATCATTTCTACCTATTGTCCTCCAGGTTGGCTTCACTCCAAAAAGGCTTCATCCATTGTCCAGAAACAAGAAACCACAGCGCCTGAGGCTGAAACTCTTTCTCTAGGCGGCAGCAGCGTTGGCAGCAGCCTTCCCGACCAAGGTTATACTCCTTCTGAAGGTGCGGCAGAGGGCGAGGACTCTGGCATTGTCAGTTCCCCGTCTGACACCCAGATGACCTCTCCTGAGGGGAGTTTATCAGCTGATGGAAAGACCGGTGACACAGGAGAGAGAGTACTCATTATGGAGGCTTCAAGTGACAGTGACGAAGAAAATACCACTTGGGGAGAAAAAGACAGGCAAGTAAAAAGTCATGAAAAGCTCAGTTTGAGATTTCTTTTATTATTTTAGAAAGCTTTGAACCGTTACTTTAGTTTAAGTGGTTATTTAATGTGACTATATGGGAAAAATATATAAATATATTTTAAAAATCTTGTTTGAAAACATCTAGAGTGGTTTTAGTGGAACCAAACATAATCCAGATGTTTATTACCATATGAAAACTTACTAAGTGAAACTTGGGGGAGTGCAGGAGGGAACACAGGAAACAACAGTGAAGAGTGGTTAAAAACAAAGGCCTAATGCCGAGTTTGGTTTTAGTCATTCAATCATCTTTATTATCCCCAACCGTCAATTGTTGTGCAGCACATTACCTACATAACCCCATACCATACATACTTGAGAGAGGAAGCCATTTGAAATCATTAAGAAATGTTGTAACTGTAGGGACAAATGATTTTTTTTAAAAGTCTATTTGTTCTACATCCTGGGGAAAAAATTCCTGCGTCGAGAAGGAAACAACCGGAAGGAAGTCCTTATTGAGAGGGTGATTCTGTT
The DNA here is from genome assembly GCF_904066995.2 of Poecilia reticulata. Lineage (NCBI taxonomy): Eukaryota > Metazoa > Chordata > Actinopteri > Cyprinodontiformes > Poeciliidae > Poecilia > Poecilia reticulata. The sequence goes on from NC_088845.1 coordinate 23,841,709, forward strand.
GCTCCAATATCTGTTTTGGGTTTAGTATTGACCTAGTCTTGTACATTTGTGTACGGTCCCTCAGATCTATTCCTACAATTTTAGAGTTGGGCGATAGTCAAGAATCCATCTCTGCCTCTGACGGTAAGTCCAAATCAACAGACAATGTTGGAAGTAAACACAGGATCAATTTAAAAAAATATATATATATATATTCAGAAGGAAGTCAAATTGAAACTGTTGTAGTTGCAAACTACTAGCACCCAAAATAACAATAAACCTGTATGTACTTCACATGTTCAAACATACAGGAACATGTTCACAAATATAGTACTAATTATGAATGTGCTGACAAAATTACAAACTTATTTTCTGGTGCGTCGTAAAAATCATACTTGAACTTTATTCATGCTAACTCTAACTCTCTGTGCTGAAAAGACTGAGCTTCTTCTTCTTAATTTGAATGTAATTAATGTGAACATTGTTGCCACCTGCTGGCACAACATCTTAGAGACAGTGTAGAGATTTTTATTAACACTAAAATTTGTCTTATAGTGTAACTGTGACTTAGATGGGAAAACATGTCTGCAGACTTTAAACAGAACTTAATTTCAAAAATTTTTATACCTTCCATGTGGATGGAGAATAAGAAAAAGATGTGTAAAAGTAGGGACAGGGGCTAAAACCTTATGCTTTGTCATTTTAAATTGAATAATTAACAATAAGACTGTGTGTGATGAATTCCCCCATGTGAGCCAGCTAATCTATAATACTGTAAAAAAAATACCACTTGAAATAATTTTCATGGCTTGTCTGACACCTGCACTTTAAGATTGTGAGTGGTCCATTTTGGCCAACTTGTTTCCAGAATTTTACTACAGTAGGTTTTATAACCAAGCACAGCTCCATTATATTATACTTGAGTTGTGTCCAAAGCTGGCTTGCTCAGCTGGGCTTTCATGCTGGGCTTTCATGGTTATGGTTTTAGGCCCTTGTTCAAAGGTCCTTGGAAGGAAAATTCTCCTCCAGATGTGTTGATTTTTCAACTTGTTGTGAAATATCTGTATGGTACTATGCCCAGACGAAGGATATTTGAATGATGCTCTCAAACAACAACCAAAAAAAAGAAAAAACGCTATGAATCCAGAGTCTGGCTTAATGCTGCTGGCTTCTTGGTATTCCAGGAAAGCATTATAGCACTGTTTTCTCAGAATCACTGAGGAACAGAGGATCCAATCCAAGTCTCCTAAAAGATAAATTGTATTTGGTTTGGCCCTCATTTTGCAATTTGTTATGGCTAATATGGCACTAATTTAGGAGAACACTCTTTTGAACCCTGAAAGAAAAATTGATGAAGTTAATAAACTGCATATTTGAAATCCAACAAACTTCAATAAAAATCCTATTGAACCTTGAAAGAGACATAAAACACCAGATTTTTCTTTCTTTTATAACTGAACTACACCAACCCTTTTTTACATTTTAAAGCTACATCAGTAACTGGAGGTGCGGTGAATGAACTGCATAAAGGAAGAAGCCATAACTTGCTCAGTAGTCCAACTAAAAGCCAAGAAGTGTTGTTTTCTCTGATGTACGCTGCTGTCCTTGATCTGTTATGAAACACTTGTCATGTATCATATTACAAGTGTCTTGTGTATTTTACGTATGCGCACATTTTTCGGCACAGTGTCAGAAGCCCTCATCCAGAATCTGTCAATGGCTTTAAAGACGACTCTGAGCTCACAAGCCAGCTTCACCAGACTTTAGCAGATTTGGAAGCAGACCTTGCAGGTGAGAGACACGACATCACAAAGCCACAGTGCAGCTGTGCAACCTTACAAAAGTAGTGATGTGGTTTTTCGTTTTTTAATTATAGTCACATACTTCAGTGTATTTTATTGGCTTCATATTTGTCAAATGGGGTGAACGTTGCACATTTTCAAACACTGTTTACTAATTTTGATGCCACCCTGAGTCGGTATTTTCCAACATAACAGCTGTAAAATTTGGAGAGTATGTCTCATATATAGCTACAGAAATCCTTGCCCTTGTTTTATTTTTTCAAAATAAATAAATCTGCTTTGATCAAAAATAATTTTACTTTGTATATCTAGTCTTTTTTTATTATATTAGAAGGTTAACCTCCACCCCAGGCTCAAGTCTTAGGTCAGACATCAAACACTGACCAGCTTCCCTGCCCCTGCTTAAATAAATATGGTGGTACATCCTCGTATCACAATGTGGCTTGTGATACGAGCCACATTGTGGCTCGTATCACAGCCACAATGTGTGGCTCGTATCACAGCCACAATGTGTGGCTCGTATCACAGCCACAATGTGTGGCTCGTATCACATATTGATGAACACATAGTGCTCATCAATATGTGATGAGGACTGTTCATCACATATTGATGAACAGTGCTCATCAATATGAGCACTGTTGGTTTTTTACTACACATAGTAAACTGCATTGACTAGGCCAGAAGTTTACTCATGACCTCTCTGGTGTGTTCATTGGCCTTTTGTGATGCTGTGGTTGAGGTTATCCAACAAACCTGTTAAGAGGAGAAAAGATTAGATTAAATAACAGTCATTTGGTTCACTGACTAATTAGACAACTTTAGAAGAAAGTTGCTTGCACTGGGAGTAAATAGGAGTGAATACAAATGCACACGTAGCTCAAGGGGTAGGTCTACTTCTGCAAGAAACTGTTAATGCTGAGCCTAACAGATTAGCATTATCCAGAAATGACATTTCTCAATCAAGAATATTTTTTTTAAATAGTTTTTCAAGGACAAACCTGCCCAGCACATACACTGATGTACAACTGTTCCCTTTTTCAGAACATGAAGTAATCATCTCTGCCAAAAATGGCCCTTATGTCAAGTCCACAGACAGCAGCGACGTTCCTGTGTCTGTAGTGGACATGGATGTGCCAGTCACAGCCATAGATGAGGTACTGGAGGAATTTGAATTTGTTGAAGAGCATGAAGTGGAACCACTTACAAAGACTGAATCAACTGACAGCAAAGGTAGGACAAAAACAAAGGGACCAGCATCTAGAGTAACTATTTCATGTTCTCTCAAAATAGTTAATTTCCTTTGTTGTTTTGTCTGATTTACAGGCTCCATTCATCACCCTGATGATGAGCAACAGAACCAAAACAACAGCGCCTATACAGCTGCTCTTGCCGACAAAATAAGCAGTGCAAGTTCAAAATCCTCTGAAAAGTCCATTGCACGACAGGAGATCAAATCTACAGGTAACAAAAAGGAAAAAAAGGCAAAAGACAAAAAAAGTAAAGAGAAGAAGATTGCTGAAAGCAGCACTGCGAAAGAGGACACTCGAACTCTGGCAGTGAAATCCAGTGCTGACCCTCAGAAGACCAGCAAGCCTCCTGTGATCACAGCTGACCTTGCGCAACATAACACTCAGTCCGTCCAGCAGAAGAAGTTTGAACTTCCAGCAAAGACTCAGAGATCAGTTTCTCCTGGGAAGGATGAAGCGACACATAAAGTAAACCAAATCAGCTCTAGTGTCAGTCCTCTGCATGGTAAAATTACTCACAACGCCACATCCCGCTTCGGTATGAAAACATTCACCGTGGTCCCTCCAAAACCCTCCGTCACAAACGTCACCAAGACAGAGCCGACCGACTCAGGAGGTCGTTTTGCTATTAAGATCGATGATCAGGGGAATATGGTGGCAGCAGGCATACCTCGCTTAAAATCAAAAGAGCCACCTAAATCGGAGATTGAAAATGGCACTCCTGTTTGTGAAAATGCCAAAGCACTTTGGAGTTCTGATGGCAGAAAAGAAAATTTGGTGACTCAAAGAAAAGGTCAAGTTGATAAACTTAAGGAGGGCACAGATGTCCTGAGCATTGCCTCTTCTGTTGGCTTGGAAGGAAAATTAAAGACCAGCAACCCAGAGCACCAGAAAGCAACACTAACAGTTGAAACTACAGTGGCGGTGAAAGAAGATCACAAACTGCTTCGAAAAGACATGAGTCCAACCAGGGAGTTGACCGAGGTGGAGAGCAAGATTTCAGGGTCCAACAATGTTCAGAGGCCAAGTAATAAACCCTCACTTCCCCCTCCTCTGCACTCAGACAGAAAACAGCAACTCAACTTTGTAAAACCATCCAGGAGGACATCCAGCCAGTATGTGGCGTCTGCCCTCGCTAAGTACACCCCAAAGACATCGACGAAACCTTCCAACATCCCTAAAACTACAGACTCCCCTGACTCATTGAAAACAGAGAAGGCTGAACGTTCCAAGAAACCAGTCGCTCAACTCCAATCCTCTCAGGCATCTTTGTCAGACATTACGGAGAATGACTCTACTTCCACAGTCAACGCTACTTGTTCCAAGAGGTCCACGATCTTCCCAGAGTGCATATCAGACAGTCAGAGGGAGTTTGCTCAGGTGAAAATAAGCAGGGAACTATTTGAAAATGATGCTGCTGCCAAGAAACAAGTTTTGGATCCAGCTGACAAAGAAACAGCCAAGAAAAATCACAGTCACTACAATGGATCTCCACAAATACAAGTCTCTAGCAACAGCAGTGGCGATTACATTAAACACCATCAACCTCAAACCCCCAGTCTGACAAAAAGCAGTGCCCTACACTCATCTTTCAAACCGCCCACAGCCCCAAAGACCAAACCACAAGACCAGGTAGGTGTAAGTAACTTTTTGACTGCAAATATTTCTTGACAAATGAACTCTAATTCAGATTTCTCATTTAAAGTGTACCTTGATATTACAGGGAGTAAAGGACGTAGTGAAGGAAGTGAAACTGCAATCATCCACTGCAGTATCAGACGGCACTGAGACACCTGGGTCTGTGGCAGGTGTGACCTTGTTTGGGCCCGTTAAAAAGTTCAAACCAGTCATCTGTAAATCTGTTGAGAAAGATACGTCTCTGCACAGCAGCCTGATGGAAGCAATCCAGACAGGTGGAGGCAAGGAGAGGCTGAGGAAGGTAAGGACAAGCTGAAGGCGGAGCATTGTATGAATGGATAGATGCCAAAAATCAGCAAAGGTGTTCACAGTACTGCAATTAACCAGACGCTGGACATTCCAACTTCATATTTTAAGCTATATCTTCATCTAATAGACTGATGTCATTCATTTTTTTTATTTTATTATTAGATATCCACTACCGCCGACAATGGTAATAAAGTGGCCTATGATGAAGAAGGCAATGAAAGATCCGCTCTTCTAGCTGCCCTTAGATCTCAGAACATCAGCAGACTGAAAAAGGTAAAACAATCTAAATACTTTTTATGCACCATCACTATGGTTGTATGTGAGCATGTCAGTCTTGCTCAAGAGCTGTTGTATTAACTTGTTAATGTTTATCACGTATTGTGCTTTTCAATTAGATCTATATTCCTGATACTTGGCCAAATCATTTATAAATAGGCAACAGCTGTTAGATTTTAAGTCATACTGTAAGATCTTTCTTACAGTTAATGTTGGCATGTTTACTCATTTTCTATGTGAATCATTGTTAATTTTGCTCCCAACACATGTCATTGGGACTGTTGTAATGTAATGACTAGAGTGTTAGCTGCTCTGGGAAGATGTGTCCTGCTCTTTAGCTGACAAACAAGGATCTGTAACCTTAGAATCTGTGAACGACATTGTAAAGAGCAAAAAAAAAAAAAAGATTAGATTGACTCAACAATATAATGGCAACAAACTATAACAGTTAAGCAAACTGAGTACCATAAAAAAGGCCATTGTGCTTTCCATGCAGAAAGAGCGTGCACATCTTTCTCTGGGAGCGGCTGACATGATCTGAAACAGCAGAGCTACAATAAATATCAGAAGTTAATTCCAGGACTTGAAATGCCAGATAAATAAAAATGCTGTCATCGGGACCTTAGATCAGAAGGAGACATCACTAGTAAGACCTAATCTAAAGAGAACATTTTCATTCTGGAGGTTTCCCAGCACCTATAACATTTCTGAAATGGTGACCATTTGGATTAGAGCTCAAAATCTTTCTTTTACATAACTTCTGTTGTCACTTAAATGTACAAAGAAAATATGTATATTCGAGTAATAAAGCCACATAGCTATACATAGTATATGGTATTTGCTCATCACATACTGTGAGTAAATATCACATTCTTCTGTCATGTGATTTCACTTTAACAAATGAAGCCGTCTCACTTTTTGTGTTTGCAGACAAAATCTAAGGCCGCCAGCGAGGTTGAGCGGTTCAGGAAGGAGTGCTCAAAGGAGGAGAAAACGGTGGAGTCATCCCCCTCCCCTCCGTCGTTGATCAAACCTGCTTTCACTCCACCACCTCCACCTATGAGTGCACCTCCACCACCTCCTCCTCCTGTATTTCCCCAGGGTAAACCTAACCCTGTGGGTCATTTAAATGCCAACGCCCCCTTGAACCCTGCCCTGGCTAGGGAGGCTTTGCTGGAGGCAATTCGCTCTGGGTCTGGTGCTGAGAAACTTAGAAAGGTAATGAATAATCAATTAGCATTATTACAATTTTCAAAATGATTTTCTGTGAATAAGTGCAGTTGGATTCATGTTTACATTTATTGCATGTTTGAAAGATGCTAACATTTCCCATGCTGATAATGGCTGCATCCAAAAAAAATCTCTTCTGTCTTTTGATTTGCAGATGTAATAAAAGTACAAAAAGGCAAAGTCAGGATAGAGTCAGGGAAGAAACCTTGGAACAGCAGCAGAAAAACAAAAAAACATGTTGAGCTGAAAGCGTCCTCTTTCATCCCACAACTTTGCTCTGATTTCAGATGGTTTGATCTCACAGTCAACACGAATGAACCCTGGGGATGGATTTCAGATTGTAGCACAGAAATATTGATAGTCTGTTTTGTGCTTTTAGTCACTATGTAAAAACTATTTTCTAGAATATTCATTAGGATTTTACTTGATACAACGTTCAGTATTTCTCAGTGTAGGTGATTTTCAGTGATGTGCGGTTTTACTTTAGCCACACTTAGCATTATACGTACACAAAATAAGTTCCGTCTTTGTCTTTTCTGCCTGGGACACCATCTTGCACATGACTAAATAGATATGAATAGTTTTGAGGGTCAGTGCACCATTGGGCACTAATCCATTATTCCTCATAGTGGAGTGATGCAAAAGTGACATGTTATTTTTCCCTGAAATAGGTATCCACCCCCAGAAAGACTGTCCAAGTGAACGGCAGGCTGGGAACTATTCATAAAACCTCATCAACGATCCTTCAGCATTGAGCTGGTGACTTCCAAATCACAACAACAAGGATTCAAGCTGGAATGTGATTGATACTTTTTAACATTCAAATTATTTTAAGACATACCTGGACTGAGTCACTGTACATCGTAGAGAAGGGTTTTGCACTACCATAGCTAAATAAATAGATTTCCTATTTTAAGCTGTCTACTTTGACTACATGTAGAGCATCTGATGCCTTATGCTTAAATCAATGCAGTTTTAGAGGAACTGGGTATAGGGGATATTATTGAGAACAATATTTGCCTGTTTGTAGCATTTGCAACAGTCTGAGAAAGGTGTCAAATGTAAAATGTTTGCAGTAAAAATGACACCCACGATATGAGATGGATCAACCTTCACACGACGCTTCGGAAAATGGTTGTATCCAGTGTAATACCATGATGATGTTTCTGATTATACCTTGCCATTTGGACTCAAATCTATTCTTATAGAACATTGTGCAAAATGTGCCAATGAAAGCAATGGTACACCGGATTTTTAATTTGTTTTTTGTTCATCTTTTTGTTGACCTGTACTGCTTGTAAGCTATGGATGCCTTACACTGCTGCTGAATCAGTGTTATTTCTATAATGTCTGCTTCGTAAATTGTAGAATGAGTGCAATAACAGTGTCTGATGATGTTTCCAGATTTGGAGTATTTAATATTTTTGCATTTTAAGATTATTTCAAGCACATGAAGGAAGCGATGACGCGCAATGCTTGTGTATATGTTCTTTCTTTTTTTTTTGTTATCCGGTCCTTGTTGCCACCATCCACAATTTTAGGTGCAGTTCACTAAAGATAAACTCGCTCGTGCCTGGAAATTTACTTTATTCATTTTCAAGCTGCTTTCAGGCCTTTTCAAGACTTTTTTGTTGTTTGGAACAGTTTCAAAGAACTGTTTTGTGATATATTTACAAGGCCATTATTAATGAATCATCTTTTCATCTAGATCATTATGAAGTAAAGCTGTAGGTAAACTTACACTTTGCCTCAATTTAAGCTTATTGGGTTTTTTTTTTCTGCACCCATCCAAGTGATATTCGGGGGAATCCAGGATTTGTAATGAACCCGATAAATGTCATTGCACAGCTGTTGGAAAAGTAGATTCAATCCTAATTGCCTTTAGAATGAAGATAGATTCAGGTACAGTTAATTGCTGCTGTATATTTAAAAGTAATTTTTGACTAAACGGAGTTCAGTTGACCGTTTTGTGGAGATTTGTTCAACTACAGTTTCAATACTTTTAGATTGTATAATATACAGACTTAAGCCTAATGCACAATTGTGTATGTTTTTTTTTTGTGAAAATTTAAGATCATTTCATAGATTTGATTTATGATACTAATAGACTGAGTCTTTTATAAGCTATTATCATTTTTCCTTGTTGGGAGTTGCACAGTTATTTTTGTTTACCTACATTTTTGATTCGATAAATAATTTTTTAATCAAGAAAAAGAGTGCTTTGTGAACGGTTTTTGATTGTATAAAGCTGTTGTATTTAGAGCATGAAGTGTATTTAATGTATTTGTGTGCTGGAGCCTCTTTCAGCATTGAGGTTGTCCAAAGGCTGTGGTCATCCTGCTGTTCTTATGAAATACAACTTCTCGGGCACACCACAGATGAGCTGCTATTCCGAGCAGCAGCTCATGGTCCTGACTCATCATTGTGCGGTCATACAAAATTACTTTTAAAGAAAGGACCGTGAACTTCCTGATTCCTGAAATGTTAGTCACCGTTTCGCTCTACGTTTCACCCCCGATGCAACGAAGGGGCACAAAATATGTCCATTAGTTGCAGAATGAAATGCACAGTTCAGATTCTGTTTTCAGATTCCACAAAAGATGAATAAGTCTTATGGTGCTTTACAATGTTATTTGCTTATAACGTCTCTTCAGGTATGTCTGTAATTAATTAGAAAGGTAGGGTGGTTTAATTCTGATTCTACTAAGCATTTAACTAAGTTGTGATTACGTATCTGAATTTTACATAGTTTTTTTTTTTTTTTGGTTTCTTTTTTTTGCAGAAAGACTTTTTTTGACACGGCTTGAGAGGAATCTTTTACTGAAATTTGTAAACTTCCCAAATGTGAAGTATGGGGGTGGCAGCATTATGTTGTTTGCTTCAGGACTGACTGGTGCACTGCAAATATTGAAACAACTTTTTGACGTCAGTCATGAAGTGAAAGCTTGGGCACAAATAAGTCTTCCAAATGACCTACAGCACACTGCCAAAGTAGTCACAGAATGAGAAATGCAATGCTACCAGTGTTATTACAAATATGAAGGAAGTCGGTTCAAACTTCAGAATTTAAAGAATATTTCTAAGAAGTAATTAAAATATTTTCCTGAAGTTGCCTTAGCATTTGTCAAGACAAATCATTTAATTCCGACCACCCCTAAATAGGACAAGTTTGGTCTCATTTATTGTCGGACATTAAGGATAAAATAACTACTTTTTTTTTTTTTTTTATACACAGAATCTGTAAACGCCTGAACTCAACTACATTGAACTGCACCAAATCCCTGTAGTCGGTGTGCACAGCCGGAGCCTTCTCGTTTTGATCCCAACAGCTTACCGCTGTGTACTTGTGCACTCAGATTTCAAATCTGAAATATTCTACCAAGCATTAAAAATGAAGCCAATGCTGTTGTGCCTGATGTTCTCTCAGCCAGTGGTAGAAGTCTTCAGAATCTATCCACCTATCCTTTGCAAAGCCCTTTAAAGTTTTCAACAGTAGCACCATGCCACCTTCAGTGTATCTTATTCAAATTTTCTGCAATAGATCAACAAAAATATCCACACGTTGATCAATTTTAGACTTAAAAAAAAACTGAAAAGTGTTGCAGTCATTTGCATGCAACTGTCTTTTAGTGTTAAACTCCCAGTTTTGCTAAGGCATGAGTGGTTTGTTTTATAACCACTCTGTGTTGACTGATCACATAAAGTCAGAATAAAATACGGTAATTTTGTGGGTTGAATGTGACAAAATGTTACGTTTTGTTTCTCTTCAGAGATAAATTTCCGTTCTGTTTGATTCAGTAAGGTTTCCCTGTGTGGAGTTTGCTCCATGTACATTTAAAAGTGGCTCATGAACTTTATCACACAAAAACAAGCCGGTTGAGCAGCTCTGATGTTGATCTCAAATTGTACAATAAATACTCCACGGTCTTGTGCAACGCAGCAACGCTTGCAGGTATACAAAGACAACAGTTGTGAGAATGAAATGGTGTGATGAGATTTGACCCCCTGTTGTGCAATTTACACACCTTGTGGCAAAATGTGTTTTCACTGCAGATTGTGCTCGTCAGAACAAGACTTTCATAAAAACTGGAGTGTTGTCCCTCGCCCTGAGCTTCTGGAGTATCATAGAGCGCTCTGCTCCGGCACTTAAAATCTATATGAGATCATTTATAATCTAGTCATAAATAATAATTTGAAAATGATGCAAAAGATGCACAACACGGTTCTTTAATTGCAGTTTTTACCTTATGTACATACACGGTTTTAAAAGTGACACAAGGCATCTAAAAAAAGCACAGATTAGTGGAAGAGAAGAAACAATTAATGGCGAAATTGTAGCTTTTCCAAATCTAGAAAACATCTTATTGGTTTCGAAGTTTTGTTGAGTGAAAAACTAAGAGGCAAAAGAATGAAAGTTTTGTTCGAATGAGACACATCAGGTGCCTACAGAAACAGGAACCCAATGTTTTCCAGCTTGATCTTCAAAAATAGCTGCACATGGTCAGTATGTTCAGAGGAACTGGTACAAATTCAGGAACTCAATGAAGTTGACTTTATAGTTGCATTATAAAGCCATACAAATATAATTTGTATGGCATAATCAGACTGCACTATAATTATAACTAAATTGGACTATGTTACCGAATCTAAGTCACTAAGACTGGACTGTATGGGTAAGAATTGGACTGTTTTTAATATACGAGGGAGTATTATGAGGGATATAATATGAAAGACCAACAAAAGTTGTAATGGTAAAGTAAATAAAATGTTGGAAGTTATTTTTATAGATTTAAAAAATCACATTTCTGAAAGGAAAAGTCATAATCATAACGAGAGAAGCTGCAGAGGCACAACTCGTGTAAGTTCAGTTATGCACTCCACAACCATGGTCTCTGCAGAAGAGAGGAAAGAAACGAGGCCTTTGTTGAAAAAAAAAATGGAAGTTCAAGTTTTGTTTGCGGTAAACACGCGAATGAAGAAATGTGAAAACACTATGTGTGGCAGAAGTCTAACTCTGCATACTATATTGCCCCGACGACATCATTCTTCTTATGAAACCTGAAAGACGGAGGTGTCCGTATCGGGCTGCGTGGACACTTTTCTTTAGCAGAGACAGGGAAGCACTCTTCTCCTTGCAAGGCTCAACCGCCTCATTATTGAACCATTTTCATGTGGGAGCGGCCTATGCATAAGTGGGAGGAGCTTGTTTGCGCTCCTGTATGTTTGGGCGCGTGTACGTGCGTGTGTCCTCCTCCCTCAGCTGCAGGAGATGAGCTGCCCCGCAGTCTTTGCTACCACTGTTTTCTCTCCTTCCTCCTCCTACCTCCCTCTCTTCCTCCTCCTCCTCCTAGTCTTCTCCTCCCGCTACTTGTGTCTATCTGTCCAGTCTGGGTATGTTGACCAACGTGGCCTGATCGAGCTCCGTAGATTGCCCCCTTCATCTTCACCCTGCCTGGACGTTTTTGTCCCACGAGGATCGGAACCGTCCTGATCTGATCTGGCTTTAAGGTGAGCGCATGTTGCCGGGTAAACATGCATTATGTTTCGTACTGGTTTGCGTGTGTCAAAGAGTTAAGTGGACGCAGGACAAAAACGAAAGCGGGTGCCTTAGTACACTGAGCAAAAGTTTAATGTGCCGATATGATGACACATGTTGTTTGGGAACACATGTGCGCACTTTGCGTAACCGCTCAACGAGAGCCCCGCTCCCTCTCTATGACATCAGCCACCAAGCGGTCATTGAACTTTTAGCCAAGTTGATTCACCGGAGTGGACTGTTGCAGTCCCACCAGTGGGAATCTTCCACTGGAGACACTTCAGCCTGTTCCGGTGTCTCGAAACATGCCGATGAACTGCCGAGTCTCGTGCGCGCTTCCCAAACACGACTCTGATCCCGGTGTTCCAGTGGGAGCAGGGTTTTGATCCTTGTTTGCAGTTCAGAACACAGTGACCCGTCCAGCGGGATTCTGTGGATAGCCACGCTGCACTAGCACCCCCACCTCACCTCACCCCACCCCGCGACGCTCCCCGGTCCCACACCTCAGTTCTGAAGGAGTTCCACTAGTCTCGCTTTATCGCTGTTTTCCTTTGGGTAGCATTTACTTTAGGGTGGGGGGGCGTTTTCCCAGAGACACTCCAGTGGTTTCACTGCAGTGGTTCCCAAAGTCGACTCCGGGGATCCCCATGAGGTTCCTGGGATGGTTCCAGGCGGTCTGATCCGAACTGTGTAAGGATCTCTTGAATTAACTGCATTTTGGAGATTTCTCTTATCTCCAGGAGATTTATAGTCTTGGATTCGTGGACATTTTTTGTTTGTTTGATTTATTTTATTTTTTCTTATTTTCCCCTGCAGATCGTGCAGCTGCTGGGTTGTTGAAGCAACTGCATTAAATCTGACCAGATTGTGTAATCTGGGGTGAATTAGAATTTTAATTGGTTATTTCTTCAAGTTTTACATGCCCCTTTTTAAGATAGTCTAGTAGTCTGTTTTACCCATCTGCAAATTTATGCAGTTGAGTCCTTTTCACAATGCATTATGGGAGATCTGATTTGACTTTTCAAAATGTTATCTCTTATTATTTATCGCCATAGGTGCAACTAATGTAAAATTTCCATTTAATCCCCCTTTAACCTCTCATCTTGCCCCCTTCTCATACGCATGCACACACACATGCACGCACGCACGCACGCACACACACACACACACACACACACACACACACACGGAGAAAACAACCAAACACAAAAAAGTTAAATAAACTTTAGATGTAAAGTTTTTGAAAACTTCTGAACATTTGCTCTGTATGGTGAAAACTGAAACAGGGACGCACATTATCAGGAGACTAACTGCAACACTTTCCTTTGTTTTATGACTCTGTGAGATTTATCATCCCAGCTACTGAAAATATATCAGATGTAAGGAATGAGGCCAGTTTAGACTCCATCCAACTGACGAGATATATTACTAATATGCAGAGCATGAAGGCCTGACAATTGAAATATATTTTCCTACAAAATATATCCAGGCAGTCCTTTGGATCTATGCAACTGCACAAAATGATATTGCACTTCTGACCATGACTGAAAGTTTTATAAGGACAATTTCAAAAGGGCCTCTTTTTTGTGACCTAAGGATCGCAGTGTGGCAATTTATGTATACATAAAGATGAGCTTATTTAGTATCAGTGTTACTGTAACTATTACTATTTTATTTCAAGGCAGTCATATTGGAATTCATCGTCAAAGATTGTAAGAAACTCTTGATTTTTCCTCTCATAACATTTTACTAATGGAATGTGGCAATTTCAACATATGGGTAAAATGTTACAGATATGTGAGCTCATCCTTCAACCAATCAAACATCGCTAACTGATAGCAAGCCACTTTTCTTTCATTTTTTGTGACATAACACAACAAGTAATGTTCAAATTGCAAAACGTTATTTTTTTCTGGTGCATTAAAACTTTTGGAAACATTACTTGATACTGTATGTTAACATGTACGGCTGAAATCGCATTGCCATATCACGCTTCAACTTGCACACTTCCCTTTTATTTGGTCTGTTTTAAAAGCGTATTGCAGCAAATCTCATGACAGCATTGATGCAGTCACTGGTCCAAATTACAGTCCAGTAACAAATGAAACCAGAAGAGGGAAGGGAAATATGAAAGATAAGTCCACTGTGTAGGATGTGGAGACGCCTAGTAGCAGAAACTGATGACAGCAAGCAAATACACGTCCTCAAACACCCCAAAGTACTCACACTACCAAGAGAGCATAGCAGTAGTACACTAGAGTGTACTATGTAGTACTATGTAGTGTTGCATTACGCTGTATAGCAGTATTGTGTGTTGCATTACACACATTAGTGCAACACTACATAGTTGGTAGATTTAAATACAGGTAAAGTTAATAAATTCAAATCTTTAACATGAGTAAAGTTACTTAATGAGGAAAAAATCCCGTAATTATTCATGTTTTACTATAACACCGCTTGTGAATACCTTATAGATCAATGTGCCTTGCTTTAAGCTCTAAGCTCACCCTGTCCTATATTTTCAAAGCACCATATTCTTATGGTTTTACCTGCCACAAGGACCACCGATTAAAACTAACACTAAATCTCGTACAGCTCATATAATCTGTTTTATTATTTTACACATTCCTGAATGAATAAATAAACTCAAGTCCAGTTTTTAAGAGTTTTTTTTTTCTTGTTTACCTGTGTGCTTATCGCGCCTAGACGTTAGGAAAGTAGTGGTTTAAAACTCGAGCTAGAGCTTCAAAAGTTGTGTGGTTATTTTATTTATGCTTTTTGCCCCATAGCAATTACTCAGGGTACATATTAATAACTGAAAACATTAATTGTTTATGTACCTTCTCAGTCCACTGAAGTTTGGGAAATATGTTTGAAAACCTTAGCATGCAAGACATGAAAGAATAACAAACATTCAGAATTATTTTAACCAAATTTTGATGGATTATGAAACGAGTAGCTTTTTTAATTAATAGGTTATGCCCTCTGATGGACTGGTATTGTGACCTGGATGGATCTGACCATGACTAACTGCAATGATTTATGCAACTTTTTGAGAACCTCAACTTTAAAATAACGAAAGCATCTTAACTGTAAGCAGCGATGGACGACCTAAACACCTTGACGCCGCTGCAGCCTCTTCAGAGTGTTGACTACCTGGCATGCAGTACTTGCCTTTAGCCACCAGGTTATTATCATGGTTTCCCATTCTTCACAATTGAAAATTAAACTACTTATGCTATTTTGCCTTTTTGCAAATAGTCTATATTGTACAGGCTGGGATTCTAAACTTAAAAATGTGTAGGCCAACTGCAGTCAGCACAGATGTAAAATATTCAGTATAGTCCTTTGACATGTGTAGAAATAGGCTAATAGTGTGTCAACTGCTACTAACCAGAGTCAAACACTTGCTGTGGTTGTCTTCTCTTGGAGATAATTGTTTTCTGTTTTCTTGAAATTGTGTTTTGTGGTCATATCACTGTGCACATGGCAACCAACCAGTGGAGCCGTGATTTCTTTCACCGTTCTGCTATTTCAAGTCCATGTTAAGCAAAGGCATGATGGGGCAGGAACTTTGCACGATTGTTGGCTGCCAGAAGGCTGATGAGTGCTGCAATTGCAAGTAATTATACAATAACCTTTACTCGGATTGCCTTCGTTTCAGACAGTCAAACCCTTGGTTTTGGACTCGGACGCTGTCTTCTGCTTGTACAGTGTGTACAAAGTCCTGAGTATCCAAATGTTTAGCAGCTCCTTTTAGCTTCTACTTGGGGCATATGAGCTTCTGGTCATGCTGCAGGCAGCATTCCATCAGGTCTTGCGTCAGCCAGCGGTCATTCAGCACTGGTCAGGCTGGGCTTATACGCTGTTAATACTCCCTCACTGATGTCATGACACCATTAACCCAATCCACAGCACAGTCCATGTCATTGGATCTGACTGGATTTAAATGTGAAGCAATGACACCTTACGTACCAGAATGCTTTGCATGGTTGTTAGTGTTGGCAAAAAATAATCTGGGCATGTTGGGAACTGTTTTTTATTTATTTATTTTTATATATTTTTTTCAAGTTTAAGTATTGACGCTGTTGCATAAGCAGGCTTAATTTAGCACATGTCATATTCCACAAGGTGTTGCAGCCTAAGACCGTTTCTGTTTTGTGCGTGTTTGTTTGGCAACTTGGTGTAACTATTAAATAAACGTGTTTAGTGATAGTCTGTTTCTAACAGATTAAATCTTTGCCAGAATAAAAAACCTTGTGGTGTACCCTAGTCCCTCCTCGTCTTCCACCCTGTAAATATGGACCTGTGCAAACCAGATTCTCACCACTTTCCACTTTTGACCTAAAGTGATGCAATGCTTACTTGTCTAAGTACAGTGGATTAAGTTTCTCAATGTCTGGTTCTGGTCCAAATATGGCTGAGAGCCTGAGTGAGAGTTAAGAATGTTGCCTTTATTCGGTGGCTAACTGAACACCTGAGGTACCGTGGGCTCAGGTGGCTACAGGTAATGTAATGTTGCTGCAACGTGATGACAAAACGATTCTTTGTGTATGTATAGTGCTGAACCTGACACCTCTCTTTATCGGTTTACTTTTACCCAATTATTCATCTGTTTACCCCATCGCTTGGTGCAGTTTCTCCTTTTTATCCTGTTTTTTTTCTCTGTTGATCAGAGCCCATATGGAATATGACAAAAGACAAAAGAAGATCTCTTTTGTTAAACTTAGGGTGCACCAATCCTAACTTAGTGCCAAATTTTTGATCTCTATATTTTGTAAACGTTAGACCTGCCAATTTATATTTTAGCCGATTTCAATCTCTCTTGAAGAACTATAAGGTATCATCTATCTACCTTAACTTTGATATTTCAGAGAAGCCTGCTAATATGTCCAATATCAACATTGTTCACTGCAGAGGCTCAATAGGATGAAACGGAACAACTTCCATTGACTTTGATCTGCCTGCTTATTATGTGCTGAAAGCCTTGCTCTCTTGAAAATGGAGGATCTGTCTCAATATGTAGACAACATGTTTTCTGGTAAATGGCTTTTCTAATCTCTGTGCTCCCTCTGAATGTATTTTTGACCGCCTGAGTGGCACAGAGAGTAGTTAACTTTGAGATTTTTCTAGATAGCAGAGAGTTCACCTATCGAACAAGCTGTCCTACTTGTAAAGCCAGCCAACATAAGTTCAAATGATACTGAAACAAAAAGTTTTATTCTTGTATGGTTTTACGCTTTGCATATTTGACAGTCTACAGTCTAAGTAATGAGTTTATGAGTTTCTTTTCATTTTTAATAATTATTCCAAGGAAACTGGCCCTTGAGGTTTTTAATGAGCTACACAGTAGTAGTACATTAAAATGAGACTTATACTAAGTCCTTGCTGATATGTTTTTTTTTTCCCCAAACTTGTTTGCATTCCTGAGTAACTTAAATATATCCTCTTCCCCACTTTCCTCTAACTGGACACCTAGATTGGAGGCGTGTTTCATTTAAGTAAATCAAGGTCAACTTTATTTGGGTTTGACAGTCTGTTGTGGTGTAGCCGTGACACTTGCACAGATGCAGTTATGGCTTTATTAGCTCTTATTTACCATTGGCCGTTGGAGAGGAGTGTGGGGGTACTACATGATTTAGTTGCGGTCATGTTGTCACTATAGCACCAGACTGACCAACATGGCGGCCAACTTTACGAGCGTTGCTGCTTCCAACCCTCGTCCATTCATCTGTGCTATTGCATAACTCATGGTTCTCCCAGGCGGCCGAATGACATCCTCATCCAATTAGGCACTGTCCACATTTCCAAAAGGTTTTTCTCCCAGAGTGGCGCTATTCAGCCTCACCCGGTATGACATCAGGCCCTCTCTTATAGCCCCACTTTACGCTGTTGCTCCCAAATAATGAAAGCTGCCAATTAATGACTAATCAACATGTGCAACAAGCAGGTCCAGCGAAGAGTGACTGCCGTCTAATCTGCTGATTGAAGCAGAACACAAGGATGCTCTGTTAAACTCTCTCCTTCCATAACGGAGAACTGGATTGCTGAAGAAACGGGTGACAGTTTTGTAAATCTCATAATTTACAGATGAATTTCTTGTAATTTTAGGGGCTAAATGAAATGTTCCCTCGCTGAATCATTGAAAAAGTTATTTTTATTTTTTTAAATCAATAAAACTTGGAGATACTTATGCAAAAGAGTCGTAGGACTCTAAAGTGACTGGAGAATCATGTAGTAGACAAGTGGATGGAGCTCTTTGTCCATGACTCCCTCCATTAACATGTGTAGAACATGCTTCTTTTAATTATTTTGATTACTAATAATTGGAGCCCCTCCCCAGCTCCTCCTGGGTTTAGTTTGCACTTAGTGCATCGATTTTACTCCCTTCTCCACTACGCACACTGAACTGGAGCTGTTCCGCTTCTTCAATGAACACGCTGTTTATGTTGTGGAACAAAGTGTACAAGACGAGGGGAGGAGTGAGACCAGGGGGGTTGAGGGGGTGGTGGGGGTCCTGGGCTATGGTCGGGTGAATATATTTAGGGGAGGGGTAGAGCTGGTGTGTTTTGCAAGGGGAGCCAACATGTGGGAGCTCAGTTTGGTGGGTGTGGTAAGTGAGAGGGGGTGTCACCCTCGTCTGATCTGTTCGGTCTTTTCAGGACGACGGTTTTTGTTTTCATGTTTGAATTTTTAGTACAACCCCTATGTTGCTTTTCGATATACTTCCACAAGTTTACTTGTAAATCGTGTTTATTTCCTACATGTGACGAGTGCACTGTACCGAAGTTGTTCTTTAAAATAAAATAACAGCAGCCTGGGGTGAGAGCAGTGAAAATCAAAGCAGTGAAACAGTAGACGTTAAATGCTAAAGGATCAGAGGATTACTCTCGGGACTTCTGTGCGAGTGAAACTCTTTTGTATTATACATTGACATATGAGCTCTTCTTCTTGGTATAAATTATTGATAAACTCTCTTCATATGTGGAAATGCACCAGGGAGATTTTTATTTCTAGATTTTCAGCCTGCTGATGTGGTATTTTCTCCGTGATTTACTATTTTACATACATGATTTGACTTTCTCTTCATATAGTGAAATGTATTAGAGCAGAATAAGAAAATAAACTTCTTAATTGGCTAACAGCATAAACTCACTGATTTTTGACATGATAATGACACCAGATTTCAGGCTCTTTTCTGTCTTTCAGATACGATTTCTTGTCTAATAGCCTTATAATCCTTTTCATATCCTCTAAGTTCATTTTTAAACACCTTACTTCTTCGGCTTACTCCTTCAGTGGCTGTCAACGGCTTGACGTATCCATGTGTGTCTGAAAGTGAAGTCATAATGAGCATTTTGTGGAACAAGTTCTGTCATGTTCTGTAAAGTATATGTTTCGTTTTCTATCCCTCCGTGGCGTATAGTCGTCTGCCTTGCGATGGAGGCTGCAGAATTCACATTGTTGCACTATTTCAGGAGGAGTATATCGCTTTTCTTCTGAAGTGTAATTCTAAGTTTTCTTTCTTTTACCCCATATTTGAGAATCACCTAACTATCTGTAATTTAATTTAAAAATGTTCCCAGAACTGATCATGAAGGGGTTTGCAGAATTAATCAGAAAGTAGCTGCTGTGAGTTGATCATCATCGGCGCAGACAAAGCGTCTGCCTAGCATAGCTGCCACGGTTGCATAGCAGTTAGATAAATCATGCAGCTGTGGATTAAACGTGTACCACATGTAGCCTCTTAGGTCAATGCACGGGTGCAAAACATACGTGGGAACGTGGCTCAACTGGAGATCCTGTGCTACGTGTAGCGCGCTCGCTAACTAGTAAACGATCAATAAGTCGAGCCGACAAGTGGCTGTTTCCAGTCACCAGGCTGCGTTTAAGCTTTCTTTGCCTGAAACATGTCTATTTAGACCATAGGACAGGCTGTTATCGTTATCAGTGCTGCTAAAACTTTAATTAAGTTGGAGCAGGCGGTGCTGTTAGTGCTCTGCTGCTCCAGCTATAAAAGCCATCTGCCTAATTAAGATACATTAAAATAGCCTGCTCTTAATCAGTGTGGCCCACTCTGTTGCAAGTAGTGCAACTGTCAGCAATCAATGCCAGATGAAGACATTTCTTATTCTTTCTGGTTTGCATGATCGTGCTCTAGGCAGATCCTCCCCCCCCCCCCCACCCCCAAGGTGCAGCAGTGTGTCTTTGAAGCCCTTCAACATCACTACTATGAGATGAGAGACGTCAAGCCCGTTCCAGCTGTACTGTGTCTCGAGGGATGCCCCAGGGCTGCAGCAGGACTCCATAGATCACACTTGTGCTTTGAGCCTCATTATCTTAGGGTAAATTCAACAAAGGGGGGAAAAAATCAATCACTGCGCGTTAAACTCTGTTTGAGGACTTGACACCTTCTAATTGCGAAATGAACTAACTTGGCATGAATGTTCTGAAATAAATTGAAACCGACAGCCTCTACGCTACACCGCAATACCATCATAAAGTTTCCACAGTTTATCTTATTCCCTTCATCTACAGTTTCTAATTACATCATTGCTTGCCTTTTCTTGACAGATTTGCCGTGAAGATTTCTCGATTTAAAAATGCTGTGTGTAAAGTTATCAGGGGGCGACTGGGAAGTTATTCTGAACCACACTGGAGTAGTTGGAAATTGACCATCTGCAGAAGTGGGTTAGCATCGCACAAGAGCTTTTGGGTGTAAGATAGAAAACAACCCCATGTAGATTCGAAGCTTACCTAGCTTCAGAGCTAAAACACTTACTTTAATCTCTTTAAACAAAGTCAGCACACCACCTGACCTCCTAGGGCAACAAATGGCACCTTTTGACCCCGTGGACGCCTGGAAGGAGGCTTTCATGCCCTTTCTGTGTGGGTGTGTATGTATCTTAGGTGTCCTCGCAAACATTCAAATAATCTGCCATTCTTAACTTTCTCAAAGCCATCCTGTTTGCAGTACTAACTACATTCCAAATGAAGTTAGACAACATGTGATGTTTATTGTGCGTGGTTTTGAGGAATATATATTTTAAATTTAAATTTCTCTTTAGCATTGGAATCTGGTGCTGTGAGTATCCATCTAGGCCATTATGGTTGAGTGTATTATTCATTATTTTAATAAAAAATAAATAAATTCCTGCTATTTGCAGGTCTTTTGAAACTACTCATTACGTATTCTTGTAATGAGAATGTAGCAAGTTGATAAATCAACTCGTATAACTTTTTTAGCTGTAGTACTCAAGTGAACATCCGTTTAACACTTTGGTGTTTCAGCAGAACTATTTTAACGTCATTGTTTTTACTTATCGTATTTTAGATGTGTCTGTGGGATCTGGTGAGTCTCTAAGCAACTGAGCGTCACCTCTACGAAAAGAGAAATCTTTAGCTCTTTAGGATTTTGCTCTCTAGCCTAAATATCCTAGGCTTCATAGCATCTCTTCACGGTTTATCACTTTGCATTGTTAAAGCTGGATCCTTGAGATGTAAGCACGAACCGGGTTACTTACTGCTACACTAACTAATCTTGTGTCCCTGGGTTCTTTGTAATGATCAGTTACACAACATCTTGCTGTCTTAGTTGATAACTGTGCTCATGAACCAAGGTCAAATTCTGCAGTTCGCAGAAAACTTAAGAGCTTCACTGTGCCTGGGACTCAATAAGTGGATGCTGTATTAGATTTCTAAAAGCTGCCATTCATTGCAAGTAAATGAAATTAACTTGAGCAGAGGAATCCCCCAATTAGATAATTCTCTTACCACTAATGGCTTAATAACACTAGTGCAATGCTCTATAATATTGCCCTTGTAGCTCATGAACAACAAATTTACATATGAACTTTAATGGGGCTGAATTCATTTTCAATAAGTGAACTTTGTTTGGAATGTCCTGGAATGCCCACTTTATAATTTGCTTTTGTGACATACAGTAACATGTTCAATGACTTCACAGATGCATATTTGAGTAAACTCAACCTTGTCTTCCTCTTTTGTAGAAACACTGCACATCTACAAAAATAATAAAAAGCACAAACTCTGCTTATTTGCTCAAACTATGTTTAGTTTCTGGTTTTTTTATTTAGTTGTGTTAGGTTCCTAATTTTGTAAGATTGCAACTCACTAAAATGTGTGCAATAGCAGCCAATTCTGTCTCTTTTACTCAATCAACAGATACTGAGTATTAGGGAATTCCTTTTGCTGAATTAATAAAATAATCTGTATGACCTAAAATCCATTTTTGTGGATGACGATATTATTGTCATCATCATTTTCATCAAATGTTTATTCCAGACATATAAAGTGGTCAGTAGTAAATGGATAATAAGCATAAAAAAGATATTCATGTTAATACATTCCGAAAGAAAAATCCATTACGCATAATCTTGTTCTCAGAGGTACAAATAAATGATGGCTGCCACTGCACATGGCTAGAAAAAGCCAGCACTTTTGCATTATTTTCATAAAAGATTTTTCCAACTGCTGTGTTACAAGAATGATGAAAACATTTCTTTATTTTGAATGACCCTTTTGAATCTTTAGAAAAATATTTAAAAGTTATTACAATCTGTATTACACGTGAAATTGATTAGGTACTTTTTGTACTAATAAATAGTTTTTCAAACTATCTGGTCAGTCATAGGAAAACTTGCCTTTGGCAGTCTTATTTTTTACACAGGACACATAATTCAAGTCCACCTTTGCATTTGAACATTTGAAGTCCCCCATCTAACATGAGCCCCTACGCAAGGTTGAGCAAACATTACTTTAATTAATCCTCATGCTGTAACTGCCCGGCTCAGTACAGTCACTGCCCCCCCAAAGTCTCCAAGTTCTTCTATGACAGTAATTGAGTTGTCAGGGCTGCTGATGGTTAGACCCCAGAGCACTGTTCAAGTGGAATTTATTGAGTCAAAGGCCTCAGAGAGAGTCTAATCCCTGCAGAGGAATGGCTTTGATTATGTCAGCTGCAGTAGTGTAGGTGCATGCATGTTGGATCAGTGTATTCATCTAGGAGAGTTGCTGAGGCTTTGAAAATCAGAACTTTGAAAATTCACCTGCAGTTACATGGGATGTTTAAGCTCTTTTCCACGTTTCAGGAATTCTCACGGGCTGAAAAGTATCAATTTTTAAGGGAAAACGTCTGTTAAACATCCGTCTGTCCCTGCCTCTTACTCCAGACAAGCTCATCTGTTGCACAGTTCTACCCTCCACAGATGGGGACAAGAGTTTTTCTGGCTTAATGAGGGCTTGCTTGGAGGGCATGGGCTACTATTAATTTGCTACGTTTTTGTTTTAAGCTGTTTGTAAATAATGTGCAAATGATGAGTTGTCCTTAACGGGCAGCCTCTTAGGCCACATACATGGAATGCTCATTCACATTGCACAGTCGTTTCAGGGGTACTGGCATTGTTTTTCTTTTAAAATGGACACAAAGTCATTATAAGCATACTGAAGTATGAAAGAAGCTTGAAGAAGCTTTTAAAAATAACTTCAATAATTTTGTAATATGGTTTAACGTCAGATTTTGATCTTTCACCAATTTTGTTGAACATTGTCGCCTACTTAATGCTTTTTCCATGTATGCCAACAGGAAGTTTGAATTGTGGATGCTGTAGATAACTGCATTATTCAAAAGAAGAGCTGTGTCTTCCGTTGAAATTTCTTTAATGCAGCTTTTACAACAAGATTCCCATTTTAACACTGGAGGAGTTACAATGTAAAGTCAGTGTATGATCGGCAACTCGTTCACAGTCCTTGTGTGTTTAGAAATGCTTCTCTGCATGTCATGGTTGGAAAGGTTGTGATCTTGAAAGTCTGTGTTGAGGATGAATTTCAAAAACCAAGCAAGCGGTGTGGCTTGTATACTTGACACGTGTGTTGGTGACCTTTAGAGGGATCCTGTTAACTCCGGATTGATGTCTTTTCATTAGTAGAGATGCGGTGCTAATCTGTTGTAATGGAAGGATAGATAGGAATATATGTTTATCCTTACTTAAAGTCATAAACCTCAGAACATGTTTTAACCCTCCTGTTGTCCTCGGGTCAAAATGACCGAGATTTGTATGTGTTTTCCCTATACACAGAAAATGAGGACAACAGCAGAGGAAATATGAGCTTCCTCTGAAGTGTGTGATCAGCTTGATTGGAAAAACAGAAGAGCATGCGGTTGTGTGTGCAACAAAACCTTTAGTAAGCTCTTTTTATAGTTGTTTTTTTTCTCCCAGAAACAGAAAAAAGCTAATCGATGAATGTTCTCAGGGAAATCCCAGGCATGACACGCAAAGACACCTTTTGGAACCAGTTCAGTTCAGAGGCATCAAAACTAGTCCAGTAAGCCATCGGTCTCGTAGCACTTCAGCAAGATGAATTTTTGCTAAAAAAAAATTTATATGACATAATGTTTCCTTTTTCTTGGCCTGGCACGAACACAGATTTCAAACATAATTTCCTAAGTCTTTCACTTGAACTGTGATTTAATTCAGTTTCAACCAGTGGGGGGATATTTTACCTTCAAAATCTTTCTCACACTTATTTCAGCCTTACTGTTTGCAGCGTGGCTAGCCCGTTACACAAGATGAGAGATTCCAATTTTTGATCATGACAAATATGCACTTTTTTCTCCTTCCCATTTATTAATGAGCAGCTAGTAGTATACTTCTAACCTGGGTTCTGGGTCAGACTCCACCAGCAACGACGCATCTACATGTGGTGATTGTGTCCACTCCTGTGCTTACAGTTACAGTTTTTCACACGTCGCAACTGCACGTTCATTTACGATTAATTTGCAGGTAATCGAGGCTAACACTTATCCTTGCAGGACATTGTGTACAAGCAGAAACGCACACATTCAGTATAAACACAGCAAGGCCACAAGGGCAACCCAGCAGCGACCGCTAATGCAAACATGAGATAATATTAGCTGCCTCTGAAACAGCAGCTCATGTTTTTAAATACAGACCTGGGGTCATGAACTGCTGTATAAAAGCCCATCACAGTTATGAGCCCGGGCCGCTTGGCTCTAAATATTCCCCGGGGTCTAACTTCAGATCTGGAAATATGCCGGCAGGGTATTTTTGGGGGAGTGTTTACAGGTGCTTGTTTAGTAGCAGCAGCAGTGCCTGGAGGTTAGTAGGCTACCCACTTTAAGATGTTCAAATAAAGTCTCACTGTTGAATTTGTGGTTATTTTGACCAAAGATGGCCGGGACGTTGGCGTCCTAAAACTGCCAACCATATTTGGGTTTTGTTTGCTGTTGTAGCAGTAGTAAGAAAATGTCACATGTCTGCAAATTGGTTTAATTGTTCACGTTGAACTGAAATCCGATAAAAAAATAATATATTTTTTTTAACCTTGGTGTACGTTGAAACAGCGACTATCCCATTGTTAACAGCAGGTTGAGTCTGTTTCAGTCAATGTTCGTTTTGCACAGATTTTTCATCTCAAAACTTGGAATTTGTTGCCTGTTTTTTAAATCATCCACCAGATTTCCTGTTTTTTTCTCTCCTCTCTTCAGACTTTACCACATCGCAACACATTTTCACTTTTATGTCTTTTCACTAATGTATTTTTCTCTTATTAACTTTCTATTCAGGTTCCGCTTTGTACACCCTGTTCTCCAGCCTTAAAAATCGTTGAGAGGTCTCTGAAACCATGGCTGTGGCCGGATGTCCGGATTACTTCCTGCATCATCCAAATTACCAGGTAAATACCAATTTCCTGTGTATTAGTTCTAATCTTCTTGAATAAGTCCACCAGTTCTGTCGGTGGTTGTTTGATGAACTACTGAGTGATTTTGGTCAAATTATACATGACTCCACCTAATATGCAAAGCCAGACTTTAAATGTTCCAGAACCTACCTTACTGGATAACTTACAAACGCTTAAACAAGAGAAAATTCACAGGAAGGACCTGAATTGTGTATGCTTTTCTTTTTTTCCACACTTATTTCACTCACTCAAGCAGCAGACACCGATGCAGTCGTGAGTAACTTCAGCCACGGAACATGTGCATTTATGCAGCTCCATCTTAAAGCCGTGGGAAGACCCATGCTGAAGCTTTTACTTGGCTGTCCTCAAAAGACTGGGTTTTAGCCTTCAGATGCAGGTGGACTGCTGGGTTTTGACCTGTAGATCTGATTCTCCTGAGTTGAGCCATCCTCTCACTGATCTGTTGTTAAGTCTACCTTATATAACAGAGGAACATAAACTGGGCACCATAAGGACCTTACACCAAAGTCTTCCCCACAATTGCTGAACTGGGGGAAAAGCTAAATGAGCAAATGTAGAAAGTTCTTGAAACCAGCAGCTAAATGAACCCAACCGTCAGTCTGGTTAAAAATCAGCCTACCTTTTAGAATAACTGAATAAATCACAGGACGTGGAGGGAAATTTTTATTTTTTTTATAATTTTTATTTTTTTTTATCAGCCTGTCGATCATTCATAAGCACCAGGATACACAGTAAGGAACATTAAAAGTTTGTAGAAAAGGCATGCTTTTGGATTAGAAAAGTGGTGCTATTAGCCTAGTCTGGATATTGTTAGCCTCCTCATCAAGGTTTATACTGTACCCTTTGAACCAAGAGCAAAAGGTTAGCAAGTTCGGCCTTAATGAGATAGAGAGTTTGGTGTTAATGCCCAGACCTTAAAGAGCGGTAAACCCAGGAACTGCTGGAGGCTGCGTTTGGATGTGAATGTGTATCCTTGATTGGGCATACGAATATTTGTGGAAGAGTGAAGTTTCATTTGCTGTTCCACAGGAGTAAACATTTTTTATTTAATTTTGTAGGCCTGTGTCTAAGAGGGTATAAATAACATCTAATATCTAGACATATGACCACCCATCGTGTTTATTCATTGTGTATTTATGGTTATAATTTTGTTTTTGTACTTGCGTCATTTAAAAGCTGCAGGATGTCTTTCAGCTGGAGTAAATACAAACAGGTTTCCAAATGTTTTGAACGCAGAAAACAATACTTGGTCTCGGGTAGAATCAAAAAGTACAGACCACTAACTGCAAAAACACTCTTCTCCAAAGAAGAGAAGCGTGCTGGATCACAAGCAATCTCTCTTAGGATTCTTGAAAATAATTTACAGCCATCGCAATAATAACATTTTGTTTCCTTTTTGGTGTTGCTCACTCGACCAGCTTGTTATTTTGCATTCATTCATTACTGCTGCAAATATATTGATAAGCATGATGTCAATATCAACAAAAGACATAAGCAACAAAGCTCATACACATTTTTGGATGGATTGGTATTGATGGTGCATCAATCAGACTGCTGTACCAGATTTCTGTTCTGGGTTTTTTAAAAGTTTGATTGTTAGCATTAAGATGGTTACAATGGCGAGTATTATATATATACATACATACATATATATATATATATATATATATATATATATATATATATATATATAAAAAACTACGTAAATTCAACAGAATGAAGTCCATACCTTATATCTGAATCCAAAACTCTGCCAACATTTCCATATCCCAAATTTTCTGTCAAATACAGAGGGTGAAAGTTGGAAAGCATCAAGCAGCTCAGTCTTGCTGTGCGCTGCTCATCTTCTGAAAGCCCCGTTTTTTCACAACTCCCTCACAACCTTAATGACCTGCAGACATATCTTGAGATTCGATGGAAAATAGCTTTTCAATTCTTACATATCCCTGCTTTCCCCTGACTTTATTTTGAATACTTTATAGACACATAATGCAGCTAAGCTTCTCAAGTCTTCACTCGGTAATGGCGTCCGCACTAAAGAGTTGTGTTGCCACTGTGACCTGGCGACATTCAGTGTGACGTGTTCACCGATTGGAACAATTATTTTGAATTGTTGAGGCAGTTGAAGCTGAAAATTTAGTCGGTGGCAGCGGATTTCTCTGTGAATCTTTTATTGCTACAAAATTTCCCTGCGGGAATGTACGGTCTCATATCTTGTGCCCGAGAGAAACATTTCTCCAAACTTCCTCTCTTGCATTTTATGGAAAGTTCTGCAACAAAATCTCTTTCATTCCATTTCACCTGCTCTCCATTTCTGTCAGAAATTATGCCATCATAGTGCCAAAGAGTTCAATGTCCCTTATAGTTTATAGACACAAAACATTTTGTTTAGTTGAGACTTAAAGATTTGAGTTCTTGGCTAGAGCTGGGCATCACCTTTTTCTTTTTTTTCTTTTCTCAACATTTTGGGTCGGTGTATGGAGGGTAATGTACACTCTCATGTGCACGGTGCACAGAAGCAAACATGCATAGCAGTCTGCATGCACAGAAGCCCTCACTGGGCTGTTTACAAACCGTTCAGCTGTAACAGATGTACCTTGACTTGCTGAATGAGAAAACCCATTCAGTGTGAAATTCCAGAGTTATGGAAGATTTCTTTCCTTGATAAAACTGCAGAGCCGTGATCCAAAACAGATTCGCATGAAGATAGCATTGATTCCGAACAGGGAGGATTGTTTTGAAACGTTAATCTTTTTATAAAGTGAATACATTTTATGCGGGTTCTAATTTGAAAGAAAACTGTTAGCTGGGGGGGCGGGGGGATAATTGATGTAATACGTTTTGGTAATATTTTTAGAAACGACAGTGTGACCTAATTCTTCATGTGCTGAAGTAAAGCTAAACCAAAGTGAAACACTGAACTGCTGTGTAAGCAGAACGTAGGGAATGTTTGCCAAAGAAACAAGATGTTCTGTAAACTACCAGTCAGCCCCTCCAAATCTTTGTTGGATCACTTGGATAAACATTCACATTTGCTGAGTGAAAGCTGCAGATAGCTGAATCATTTTGGGTTTGGACTAGAAATTACATGCGTTACTAAAGTATGTGAACATATTTTGTATTTGTTTAAAAAGAAATAGATATAAGATTTTGATTCCACTTGATACACATATATTTGTCACAGTTAATTATTCACTGGATTTCGGAAGGTTTTGTAGATTTGGTCACATGTCATTGTAGACAAGAAATGGAGGTTTAGGTCCCTGACATTAACAACTGTCTTGTATGTAGGAATATACAGTAAATTAGGTAAATAAGACATCAGCAATTGACTATACAAGAACATATATTCAATTGCTTTAAAGTTGAAGTGCTATTCAAATGTTGCTGCAACAACGAGACATTCTTCTTTTTCATGCTGCACTGTGCACATGCTCCGTTTGCACTGACGGTGATTCGTTCACCTCAGCTTACCAAAAGCTTGAAAGGCAGCCGCTACAGGCGTTATAACTCACTCTGATTTAAATCAAGTCCACAGCTGCGGAACATAGGGAATGTTTTGAGCTACACAGAATATTAATAAACGCATACTTCAAAAAGGACTTAATGATTCTCAACATGTCTTTAACACCAGCATGAAACAGGTTTTTAGAGATGACAAAATACACAGCGTGTCAGAAAACAATGTGACTGCAGCTTTTGTTTTCCTCAACCCATGCCGATGTTTCCAACTCAAAAGTTTTCTCTTAATATTTTTACTACATTCAGAATTATAGGTTTGCTTACATTTTTGAGATGTTTTCCCCAGTGGATTTTTTTTTCCCTTTTGTTTTTGTGCATTACATAACTCCGGTTAAGTTGAAGAGTTGTCTGACAAACTGCAGACAGTGAAAACAACCTGGCAACGTAATGAAATTACATCATTTGACCTGTTGAAACCTTTATTGCTTAATCTGAGCCAGCATAAACATAGAACCAATGGTATTGTTTTGGATCATTTTCAGCTGCTCCCTCTTGGCCAAAAGTGTCTTGATGACCTCGGTACTGAACCAAATCCCAGCCATTACATTTAACCTGACTCTGACATCTTTTAAAGGTGTAATTTGACATGTAGACCTGATCTCTTTTTGTTGTTGTTGTTCATTTGAGGCTCAATCTCCTCAACTTTGTCTCTGCCCTGCTTTCAGGGCCTTAGCTTTGCCTCTGACCCTCTTCTGACCCCTTTCAAAAAGTTGCACCCTCAGCCCCTTGACTCCTCAGCACTCCTTTCAACTTCTTCAATATGAACGGGTTTTTGTAAGCTCCTTGTCCAAACTTTGTCTGACCTTGGTCCCATTACGACCCATCTTTAAAGACTTAAGCATCACACGAGGGTCTGTGTGTTTTTACTATCGTTGAGGTTTGTTTCTCTGTAACTGAGGAATGTATGAAAAATGCAAAGGTACAAGCCGTCCATGTATTTCTCCCAGTAACATAAAAATGAAAAATACTTATTTGTCTCACCTTATTATTTTTTCTACTTGTAACCTGATGCTGCTTTAGGTTAGCGTTAATTTAGCTTTCAATGTTCAATCTAGCTTTTTTGTTGGTAAGTGAAATAAAAATCTAATTTCTTTTGTTTGAGTTTTTTTTTTTATTTAGCTGTTTGTTCCCACTGACAGCTGTTAATGCTGCAGTAGGGAGTTCTGACAAAAGCATTTTGACTAAGCACTCCCTACACAATCTGTTCAGGAAGTCCGACCCATTTATTTGACTCATTTGCGCATGTGCGGAAGAAATCCTAACAAATTATTCTTACACTGCACATCAGCAAAGTGTAACATACTTATTAATATTAATTAACATATTTATTGCTATATTACCTATTTTCCTAGAGAATGTTATAATTTCCTTTATGAATAATTGTCATAATTTAGTTAAAAAACTATAAGAAAAAAGTTGTGTGTTGGACTCGCTGGACTGTTAGCTAGTAGCTACCTTCTATGCGCCCTCTGGTGGACTCCTCATTGACGAAAAAAGGACCTTTATTTTTACAATAGTCACATCTTTTATGAGATTAACTAAATGTTTTATCGGATTGTACAAAACTACACACCATTTGTTCATGGGAAACAGCAACCTGGTATCTTTCTTGACGCTTGATTATTGTACAATGGCCCATTTACTTGATTTATTTATTTATTTTTAAGCAGTATTGCAAAATGCAGTTAAACCATTTTAAACTTTATTTCTTGTTATTATCTTTAAAAGAGCAAACAAAAGCAAAAGCAAACAAAATACCCTTCCTGGAAGTACTTCTATTAGCACATGCGCAAGTTAGCGGATGGCATGGCTTGTGCTTCCAGAACAATCCGTCTCCCTTTGCAATCTTGTTCACGAATGAGGGATGAACATCTTTAATAAGAGTTTCTTTTTGTGTTGTTTTATTCCATCTCACAAAAAGTTTTTCTTTTAACCCATTTCAGCAGGACAACATAGACCGCTCATCCAATCACCGACAGGCTGACCTCATTCGTCCAAGCTTTCAGCCATCAACCAATCAGAGTTCTCCAAACCATCAAGGTTAGTGCTCTCTACCAAAACAATATTTATGGACACGTATTCTTTGTTGCTGTATGTGTGGTGATGTACATACTAAATAACTTTATTATGAAACTTTAAATTGCTTAAGACAAAGATACACACATGTTGACAGATTTTCTCACCACAGAAGGATTGGGAGGTTAGCGGGGTGCGGGGTGGGGGGCTGTTTATTATTCTCTACTGTATGCCAGACCTGGGTCACCGCCTGTAATCTATATTTGGGTTTCTTGCACTGTAAACATTTAAGCTGTTCAAAGGGTGTTCTGCATAGACACTGTGTGCCAATATAATTGTTCTGTGTAACTAATTGTGCCACACAGGGTCCATCCATGATAATCGGAGCATGAGATTTAAGTACAATATTGGCTCAGCATGAGAGGTAAGGGCGGGGAGTCTGTGAAGGCTCGATCAGCGAATGAGAGCGCTTGGCTCTGGCATGGGGAGTAAATGGAGCAGAAATTACATTGTCATTTTTCAGCATCAGGCAGGTTGGATGCATCTCCCAAACAGTGGAATACAGATGACTTTAATATAGCAATAATTGTGTTCAAACAGTACATGGTGTTTGTGTAATGATGTGGTAATAATCTAGCAGCATTAAATCATGTATAATTCTTTCTCTGTTCTTTTGAATGAGTTACATGATTAAAACGAAGAAGTACCTATAGATTAGTAACAAGACTTATTAATAAAGTTTGACCTGCAGTAGATGTGTGATTCTCCAGTTTTGTGCAGATGATTCTACATTTTTTGCAGATTCTGAATCCTCTTTAGGAAATATGGGAGGACAAAGGAGCTTTTTATAACAAAGACAAATTAGTTACACAGTTGACATTTTAAACTGCCTTTATTTTGTTAGCAATTTGCTAATTTACTGCAGCCTACGTTTGTAAAACAGCAGGAACTGGACATATTCCTTAGAAAGTGCAGAATGGTACCATGACTCTCAAAGGGTACCAACTTTTCAAAGTCTAGGATGTTTCGTCACAGAGGTTGGAAGCTCAACAGCACAAGGCAGAGCTTTCCTTTGCTGCATTTATCCTTCCAATATTATCCTGAAAATCTTTCTCACTCACTTTTCACTGCCTGTAAAGATGAGACTTGGTTTCTAAATACTTTCTTACATCCCTGTGCTTCCTCTGACTTCATCTGCAAACACCTTGCCGGCAAACTGTCAGCCATCTTCGTTCAGTGATGACTTTGACACACAAAGACAGGTTTTTGCATTGACTGGTTGCAGATTTGTTTTCGTTTCCAACCAGCCAACCGCTGTTAAGGGCCAAAAAGCTTAAAATTGTCACAATTTAGTCAATAAATTATGTTTGCTCACTTTCAAATCAAAACTCCACTTCAGTTGTTTCACTTGACCACATGTATTTGCATAAATACAGATGTTTGCATGTGCATATTTCTTATTGCATATTGCTTGTTTCCCTTTAATTTTATCCTGGAAGGATCCCATTGTTTTCCCTCTCACATTTAGAAACATAAAACCTTATCAGTGGAAGGAACGCCTTTTTTCTATTATTTTTTTATTTGGACGTCTTGTGCTCCTTATCTGAAATAATTCATTGTTGATTGTAAAACTTGCCACATTTTTTTTGTTATGTTCTCACATATGAAATCTTATATTTTTTTTAAAGAAATGTGATGTATTACTGTTTGCATTGACTGTGGCTATAAAGTTGTTAGTCAACTATGAGATAAAGTTATCTAAAGGGGACTTTGTGAAGACTGTGGTTTCATTGGCAACCTCTTAGAATGACCAGAATGTTATGTTCTCAAGATATCTTTCTGAGATGCGGCGGTCACATCCTGTTCCTTATTGTAACAAAGTCACTGATGGTGTCAGAATGGCACACTTTGTTTATGTGAAACGATAACGATAGCCTTTTCAGGGCAATGGGGAACTCAAGCAGATCCCTGCTGCTGTGATGGATCTTCACACTTTTTCCTTGCATGGAGACAAAGTGGCTGTACCGATGAGATATCAATTATTATGTAAACGCAGAACACTTTCAGTAGTTAGTTTTTTTTTTGTTTTTTTTTACCTTCGCCAGTATTATTGACTTTGAAAACATTCCCTCCACATGCCATGATCATTCTTTCACACATACATTCCTGCCTGCAGCACTTGCTCAAAAAGTAAAGAACCATATAAAGCCTGGATCTTATCCTACAGGTGGGTAATAAACTATAAAGGGACTGAACTGCTTCCAGCAGCTGTAATAGCATTCACAGCAAGCAGTAGCGTAGCTTTAGCTGAGGGGTGAGTGCAAGCATGCAACCGAAGAAATGAGATGGTGCTAATTACCCTGCAAGAATATAAACATGTTGTAGACTGTACAGTGACAGTAGCAATAGGTGCATGAAAAATTCTTTAGAAAATGACAGGAAACGCCAACTCTGTTCCAGACTGAGACTGTTCCTCTGTATTTTGTTGGGATATTTTTCTTTGGACCATAGAAAATTAACAGACAGAGATAGTCAGGGTTACACTCAACAACTCAGTTAATTAATCCCTAATGCTGCAAATGATCAATCTCAGATAGGATGCATGTTGTCTGTTGATGTGATTGACGTGAACATCTACCAACCTTAGTCTTTCAAGTTACGGAGATATAATATTCACCCCATTAAAAATATAAATCGTTGTGTTTATGCTCAAAAGTAGTAGATAATTTGCTAGCAGTGTTAACAACAGGAAGTGCTTTTATTTTGAAGGGCCATTCATGTCTTTATGAAGCTTGTAAATTGTCCACTCTTTTTCTTACAGAGCAAAATATAGGTTTAGTGGCTGCCCGCCTCCCTACTTCGAAACAGATGATGGCCTGCAAGATTATTTGGAAACCCTATAATAAATCTGCATTTTATTCTCCAAGATTTAGAATACATTTCAAAATAAAGACTTAGGGAATGATCTAGTGCTTGGTCAAAAATAAAACACAATTTCTGAATAAACTTGGCAAAAAAAAAAACAAGCCAATCCCATGCGTCATTGTAGGGATGGTGGTCTCAGGCTTGAAAGTCTCCCCTTTTCCACAGCCTGTATAAGTGGTCATTATGGGGAATAACTTCTGTTTTAGTTTCATTGGAGTGGAAAATCGGGGTCTTTTTCACTGAGCACAGTTGTAAACTGTAACTTGGCTTTTTACATTGTATTTAAAGTTAATGACTCTTCCTCTCTTGGTGGCCTTTTAGCCCGTGTAGAGGACTGCTTTTATTGTCTTCAGGCAGGACCTTTCACAAGGTTGTTGAAAGAAAAAACAAAACCTTTCCTTTCTATATATTTCTCAATTTAAAAAAGAATTATCTAAAATTTTCCCATTATTCTGGCATGTAACAATGATCTGAAACATGCAAAGTGTAATGATAGTTAAAATAATTTTAAGACAAAAAGTTTTTTTGTCTTGTCTTTGTGTAAAGTGTATCCAACTTGGTTTCAACTGTACATCATAGCTGTGGTCTTAATCACCTTGAATGTTTGAGTAACGGCAACATTAAACAAGAAATGAAAGACAAGCTGCCTTTACCTCCTTTTATTGACACATTCTGTCAAGAATTATCAGAGTAAACCAATAATACTACTATATTGTTTGCATCCACTTCAATAACTGAGAGGAAAGAGCATTAAACATTCAACCAAAATGATATTTGTCATAAGATTGATTATGAGACTTGAGTCTAAAGCCTAAGCTGCAGACTTGAGTCAAAGAAAATGATTCCCTTTTTCCAGATACAATTAGACCCAATATTATTCATGCCCTTGAAAGATAAAAATTTAAAATTACCCTACAAAGCATTAATATTACTTCTCGTGAAAAAAAAACAACCATCTTAGTAATAATACAGTGCATTACTTTCACCCTAAGCCTAAGTATGAATAATTAACTGTATACTACATACGTATATGCCCCGCCCTGTTTTTATCCCATGCTACTTTTTTGTTCTTTTTTCCTTGTTTGTCCTGTTCACATTCTCCCCCTGCTCCTCTTTGACCCTCTCCCTCCCATCTGGAGCCTTTGCCCACAGTGTGTGTGCGTGCGTGTGTGTGTGTGCCGTCACCAGAGGTATTGTAGTGAGAGACCCAGAGCCATGCTTTACAGTGCACTTGCTCTGGCATCGCTCCCACAGATTGCCTTTGAATAGAAACCCCTTTGCCAGGCTTGTATTCACGGGCCGTTGATCCCCCTTATGTGTGTGTGTGCGTGTGTGTTCAGTTTCTGTACTGTAAATGTAAACCCCGTACTCTCCCCTTTTTTTCTGTGGGAGAAAGACCCCTCCTTTATGTTTTGAACTAGAGGGAACAAGTCCAGAATCCATAGTCTACATCCCAGGATTGAGAGGGGCCATACGGGGCTGCCCTTCTCAACAATAGTCTTTTTTTTGTCCATCACTCACTGACTAATGTGCAAAAAAGATATTCAGAACAATTCAGATTGTCACCAAGCTATTCCCTTTTACAGTGAATCACTGTTATTTGGAGTGGCTTAGGTGGAAAATCGATGTAAGCTGTGTTATTTTATAAAACTTATTTGCTGGCAGTAGACGTTCAGTAGAGTAAGGAGGGGGGGTATCCTTCGAGAAGAAAGCGGCCGTAAAGGGATTCAACTTATGAGAGCAAGAACTGTAATATCATTGCTATCTTATGAAAAATCAAGGTTTTATATTTAGAACAGACTGGCACAGTATTTGTAATATAAAACCGTGGATGGAGTACACTCTCAGAGCATAGTTAAGTCTGGGGCTGCATGATAACAGAAAAACAAATAATTGCAATATAGTTGCTGGAAATTTAGATTAACTAACTTTTTACAACTTTTTCTCCTCGTTCACAATTTCCTCCCCACTTTCTGTGAGCGGGAGTATTTTGTTGACTGGATCTACGTGAAATTTCTACATCAAAAACAATGAAAGTCCTTTAAACTGGGCAAATATATTGTTTATTGCATCTCCCTCGAAATATAATAAAATAAAAACAGCAAAGAGGTTCTTAGGGATTGTAAACTTCGACAAATTGATTTTGTATTTAAAGCAGATGGGTGTAGAGGTTTTGAACGTTTTAGAAGCACTGTTTAACCCAACATCTGAAAACCGAAAGGACGTGGCACAGCTGCAAACTCACCAAAACGTTGCCGTCCCTATGAACTAAGAGGCCGTATGAAGAATGAAAGCCAAGAGACCGATGTTAACTCTGGAGACGTATGTGGGAGCTAGATTATAAATATTGATGAATAATGAGCCAGAAGTGCTTGAGTCTACCGTCTTTAAGCAGATATGATTTGGGATAATCACACCTCTTAAAGAAAGAGTGTTTTATTTTAGCGATGTTTTTCCTGACGGAGTGTTTGTATGGTGTCTTCATACCTATTTACTGCTCAAACCGTTTCTGTGTGTCACTCTCATTCAATTTCTACCAGAATTAATGCCCAGGTTATCTTCGTTCATCAATACTAGTTCTTTATTCCATATAGATGCCTGTAGTGTAAGTTGATGTTTGATTCCTGTTCGAGGAATGTTTTTACCTGTTGCTGATTTGTCCTTCATTGCTTAGTTGCGCAGCCTTTTTGTTAGTCGAGTGAAGGTTTGGTATTTTATTTTGGATTTGAGTTCTGTTAGCTGCTCTCGCTGTGTTTGAATCCTAAGGATCTTTACACCTCAAATCACACTTTTTTACTATGTCCATTTCAGATTTAAACACCTCATTGTCTTTAGTCCTCTACATGCTTGCCTATACTATATAGAGGTGCATGCTCTCAGTGTCATCAAACTGTCTTATGCCAGGGAGAGTGACGCACACCTTTGTTTTGTTGTGCAATCGTGAAATCCACCGGTGACTTCAATTGTACGATCAATAGTGACCCACAAATATTTCATCCCCTCCACCCCCCAAGTAGTTTAAGACTTCCATTTCCTTTGTGTGCAAACACTTCTGCTAATCCAAAAGCCAAAGTAGGTCAGAATTTTTTTTTCTGTTATTGCTTACTAGCTTAAGGGAACATGGCTCAACAAAGGAGAAAACCAGATGCAGACCGATTGATGTGTTCAAGTGGAGTGCTCTCACACTATGTGCTAGGACTGATTCCGCCTTATATTAGAAAATGTGTGTTATAGGCGCTCTTTGCGAGTTCGGCAGCTCTGTTCTGCTGCGCTGGTGTCTCTTTCTCCTTCAGTGTGACTTTTTATGCACCATGTGTCTAGTGGTATATAGCTCTTTAGCTCTCCAGGTTATCTATAAGTAGCTGCTTCAGCTTTCCTGTCACTATTAATACCCAGAGATTAACCACCTGTGACTCACAGGCACCTGTGATACGACTGCCTGACACGTTTTCAGGAAAATCTTCGCTAAGACAACACTTAAGGTTTTAATGGGTAGCTTGGAAGAGAGAAATGAGAATATTTACCGCAGCTCTGAAAGCTCCTGCTGCTGTTGTTCCCCCAGGCCTTTTTTCCTTTTTTTTTTCTCCCTTTAAAAAGAAAACTGTTGTATCTCTGCAGTCGCTTTGAAGCCCCTCAGATGCAACCTGAAACCTTACATCCATCAAATTACTGTTTGTGTTTCCTCAGTCAGCCTTTCTGCTTAGGAATGGGACTTTTGCTAACTTTAAAGTGGCCTGACATCTGCAGCACCTCATATGATGCAGCTGTTTGAACCCGGAGCTGTGATGTCGCTAAGCTTTAGCTTCACCTGAGAACTGTTGAATGGTTAATTTACATCAATCAAAAATGTTGACATTAAATTAATTCAATAACCCTCCAGGTAATAAAAACTTACAAAATTAGAAGATTATGTAAAACTATTTATTTTAGCCAAATGGTGTTCTTACCAAAATGGCAGTATATGAAAAACAAAGTGTGTCATGGAGGTGATCAGCCTGAAAGCAACAATCAACTTCGGTTCTGACTGTCTCCACTCTTCTCTGATGTTGTGGGACATTGACTACCAAATAAAATTCTAAATTTATTTTCACGTCTATGTGTGGCGGATCTTAAAGCTCTGACTCCAGCTGCAATACCTACCTTGCGACTCTCACCCAAACTCTTGAATGGACTTACCTTAACAACCATCTCGAGTCTGGGATCATTACTGTCGCTTGTGCGCCATTTTCTTCAAAATTGTTTCCTTCCATTAAATCTTCCTTTTGAAAACACTGGGTCCAGCACTCCCTTAATAGTCAAGTTCTTTTGCAATTACATTTTGTACCTTACTCTATAAAGCACTGTCTTGATTAAAATTCCTCATTAGAGGTCAGACAAAGCAGGCAGTCTGTATGTATATTTCTTCTGTTCTGCAGGATAACAGGTCTAATCTCTTGGGTAGTTTCCATCCCCTATTACGTTTTCTGGAGTTTCATGAGTCTTTTTTATGATTGGAGATTGTCTCCCCCTAGTGGCACACTCTTTTTGCAGCTGCATTTGTGAAGTGTGAATACACCAGCTCGATGATGAACTTTTAAAGATTTTTTTTTCTTTTTTTCAAAATGAATAACTTGTTAAAAGATTAATCACCAGTGCAGCTTGTAATTTAAAATTGTGCAAAGTTAGACACCCATTTCACCCCAGATGATGAAAGTTTTATAGCATAAAGCAATTAGATTAGAATTTCCCCCTCAGCCGAGATGACACTTCTTGAATTTCAATGTGCCTAGAGGTTTTCCAAAGGGCTTTGTAGGATAGATTCTTCCTCCGAGAAGTATTTCTCATCTTGACTTCTAAATACATTTAAAAGCTGGATGTTTGAAACGTGGTGAACTGAGAGCCAAGGCTGGCTTCTCGGCTCGGAGTCCCAGTGGTAAGGAGTTCAGAAGTGCAACGGGCAGGTTTGTGCCTGCACCTGATTTCTCTGGAGATTAA
Organism: Poecilia reticulata; assembly: GCF_904066995.2. NCBI lineage: Eukaryota > Metazoa > Chordata > Actinopteri > Cyprinodontiformes > Poeciliidae > Poecilia > Poecilia reticulata. The sequence continues at coordinate 23,880,906 of NC_088845.1, forward strand.
GACCGCTGGGCAGAACAATGTACGTAGTCAAGACTGTCTTTCTGATGAAGCAACTGGGCAAGACTAGGTAGCTATCAGTGTGTTTCTATGTGGTCTTTTGACACACCTACAAACATAGATAATGAAGATAAGGGAGAAATGAGAAAATACTTAAGGCGTATTTGCTTAGTGCAATCTAAGCTTTGTCTTGCATGTTTTAACTTTTTGCCTTTAAAAAATGTATTGTCCAGCAACTTTAAAACATCTGGAAATTCAAAACATGACAGAAATGCCAAACCTCCCAGGACGTGGCAGTCCGCATAAACTGATACCCCGGAAAAGGAGACCAGTGATCAGTGAACTGGGCCAGAATCCCACAGTAACTCTGGAAGAGATGCAGAGATCCGCAGCTCAAGTGGGAGAAACAGGTTGTTTTTTTTTTTGTTTTTTTTTTTTTTTATGCTGCCTAAATCTGGAACAACCTCCCCGAAAACTTGAAATGTTCAGAACTTCAAACTATCTTTGCTTACTAGCATACAGTTCATTAGCTGGTTGCTTCTGATCAAAGCAGCCAGCTAATGAACAGTATGAAACATTTGTTTCTTTCATGCCTTTAGTATCTGTATTTTAACATTATTATTTCATGCCATGCTTTTGTTTTCTTTTGCTTTTTCCTTTGATGTTTTATGAAGCACTTTGAATTGCCTTGCGTATTAATAGTGCTAAATAAATAAACTTGCTTTGTTGTGCCTGTAGCTGTGCACTCTGTAAGTCTGGTCCTTACGGAAGAGTGGCATGAAGAAAGCTATTGTTAAACAAAAGTCACTAACAAGTCAAATTTTGCAGTTTTCTATGTAGGGAACAGAGGAAAAGTATGTGAGACAAGGTGTTCTGGACAAAAATGTAACAATCTGGAAGAATTGTGGTGGAAAACAAAATATAATTTTGAGTTTATTGTGACTTGAATAAGTTTTATGTTTGAAGCTTATAAAAGCTTTTGCAGGGTGCTGTTTGTTGCCACGTTCCCTCGCTGATGTGTCCGTTTTTTTGTCGTTTGCCTGTCAGATGACGACGTCGACTTGGAGGCCTTGGTGAACGACATGAACTCCTCGCTGGAGAGCCTGTACTCCACCTGCAGCGGCCAGCAGACAGAGATAACCCCGCTACTGCACAATGGACAGAGCCCTTGTTCACAACACCACCACCACCACCACCAACATCATCATCATCACACACAACACAGCCAGCCACGGCATCATCACGCCTCACCAGAGCCTCCATCGTCCTCCTCTTCGAATGTGGACCCCCCTCAGACTAAGCTCAGGCGCTCGCAGCCCATGCACATCCTTGCTGTCAGGTTAGTGGGGAGAGAAATGTTTTATTTTTATTTTTATTTTTTATTTAGAAACCTGTAAAGCTGCTTCCCCTGCGACCCGACCACGGATAAGCGGCAGAAAATGGATTAATGGAGAAACCTTTCTCAAATCTGTTATACAGCTATGAATGTAATAGTAGATAAAAACAGTTCCTTGTCACAGATAAGTGTTACTACACATCAGATTTTATCATTTAAAGATAAAGAAAAAAAAACACTAATTGTTAGTCCGTGGCCTGCAGTACACATGATCACCGGCTTTTGTTCCTTATACTTAAAGCTTTAGCTCTAATAAATGTCTAATTTAGGTATCCTGATTTTGCAGAAAATTGATCCGTTGAAAATTGGCATATGTTTTTCTACAAAGAGTTTTGTTGAGAAATGACAGCAAAAATAATCTTGAGGCACTTGACATTCATTATTGTCAATTCAGTCACAGTTAGTTTTATATTTCATCCAGAAAGTCCAATATTCCAGCAGATGTCATTGGATTTTGAGAGTGCCACAGTCCCCTATTAAACTGACCAGGTACAGGGCAACAGGAGAAAGGAGAAACTTAAAAAGCAACAAAAAACAACAACAAAAAAAAGAACAGGAACAGAATCAGGCTCTGAATCGGCAGTCATCTGCTTTGAACATCACATAAAGAATAGACAAAGGCAGCTGCCGATTGTTGGCAATAAGAAACTGCAGAGTGAAAAAAGACGGTTAAAAACAAAACGTGGTTGAAGTAAATAGAAAATAAAATGTGTTAATCCACTCCTCTGTTGGTTGGGGTCCATATCAGGAAAGCTGAAGGCATACTTAACTTGAACCAGACTGATATTTAACCTGGCCCTGAAAGTTGTCACAATGTCCGTCCTTCTGTCCTGAAGAGAACCTGATAACTAGACTGTTCGATACCATAGCAACCCCAAATAAACCTGCACTGTGAGAGTCAAATGCTCGGTCGGGAATATGAGAAACTGTGAGTTATTTAAAATGAGATAGAGATTGTAATTAAGAACAAGGACCCTCTGAAGATAAACTAAGGCCAGAGAAATGTGATCTCTCCTTCTAGTTTTCATCAGAGCCACTGCTGCTGCATTTTAAACTTTTTATGGGTCAGATACAGCAGCACTTTGCACCCAACAAATGCTTCAGTCTTCTAATGGATTTGTTTTCACAGGTGTGACCTCTGCAAATAACAAAAACCAAAAAAAAATCTCAAAAAGTAGCCTGACCTACTGACCAGATTATCAAAGATTTTACCTCTAATTCATTGGTCAACAACAAAAATTCAAACTTTTAGTTAACTCTTTTTGTCTAATAAATACACCACATCACATTTATGTCAGTCTATTCTCTTCATCTTTTGCAGCAACAGATATCACAGATCTTTGTTTGGAGTGATTTTACAAGCCCAGTGCATATTTTCCTGATAGAAACATTCAAGCTCAGTCAGGCCTGAGACTCCTGAGTTGCTTTGCCGAGTTCAGGCTGAAACTCGAGTTGTGTCACTGCAGTCTTGTGATTTGCCCCAGAATATCGTCTCGTTGAAATGCACATCTCTGCTGTGCCCTTAAGCCTGAAGACTGTGACAAAAGACTTTTCTGTGTAAAATATTCTAATTTCCCGGTTCATTTCTCAGACAAACATCCTCGTGATATCTTTAAACGATCCCAGTTTATAGCTACTGCTAAATGAGTGACTGCTTTTCTTTGATGTCATAGAAAACTATTTAATCTTCATCGATGCAGACAAGAACTTTTTGTATATTGTGATCCGAGTTTCATTTAGGTACTTTTTGATAAACTCTGAGTGGATTCATCTTTCAATCAGTAGCAGTTTTGTTCAACCCCTCTACCAAGAAGACCTGGTTTTTAGAGGCCTGTACTAACATTTAGCTTAGCTTATTTTAAACATGTTCACATTCACAATTCAAATACAGTTTAGATTATCTCATTGTAACTGTTTGTTTCAAAAGGAAGTAGGCAAAAGTATAAACTTATTTAACCCTGCCCTCCTTATTTCATATTTTTCTTACTTTACACAATATTCTTTATTTAAGAAAAACAAAAAAATAAAATAAAAACTATTAAAAAAAAAACAGTACAGAACATTTTCTTTCACAAAAGAGACATAACATACCCAAGCAATTTCTTTCAATCAAACATACATCCACCAATGACAAACTCTCTGATTAAAGGTCATCTGTCCTAATCTCAGTAAGATTAGCTATTTTTTCTTTATCTCGAAGTACTTTTGTCCTGGATTATGCAATTAAACTAAGCAAACAAATGCCAGAATTCTGCTTTATGCCACTTTTCTACGACTCACTAAACTGTTGTTCTTTAAAGCGCTTTGTGTGAAACATTGCGAGTTGTTCGGCAGATCTGTTGCACCATTTATCTGCCATTTGAACCTCGTGGCTTTGTTTTGACTGAGAGACCTTAGACAGAATTTGTGGGCCTTCTTAATGACGTTAAAAGATTACTCTTAAGCACAAGTGGATTTCACTGAAGGTTGCCAGATATGTGGTTGGAGTCGAAGGATGCCTGGCAAATCCCTTGAGAGAGTCATAACAAAGTGACAAAAAAAAACTGGGGAAACTGTACATGACATCTTACGGAATAGATCTTGTCCTTATTGATTGTGAAGCCTAGTAGGAAAGGCGGGTTTATTGAAAAATTACTGCTGAATTTTCATATTTTTTATGTAAACAATTGTAAAATAAATTTTTGATGTAAATGCGAAGAAAGCCATTGACTGTCTTGCTGATGTGTATATTTTTTTACTAAAATTCCTAACTTAAACAGTGGATGTCACCCTACATCAAATCTCAGTTGATAGAAGATGAATATGGAGTTAGAGCATTTCTAATAGAGCCCACAAAACAAACTTCTTAAAGTTTGTGGAGCACTTTGCAATAAATCAAATCTGTTTACACTCAACTACACTTTTGCTTGTGCTTTTCGTATTACCTTGCTGCTCTTTCTGTTTGTCGAATGGACTGATACAAAAATGCATGATATTTACGACGGGCCAAATTTACAGGGCTCTCCCCCTGCAGACCGTGCATGCGAGGCTTAGTCCAGCTGGAGAAAAAGGGATTGTTTGAAACCAGATGTATTTCATTATGGCAGACTAAAAGAACAGTCAGCATCCCCCAGAGAAAATATGTTTTCCATTCTAGAAGCTTCTTATGCATTATAGTTTAATCTAACTTCATTTTGAAACACTGTAGACACTATTGAGTTTAAGAAGTAACAACTTCCACACTGAAGAGTGCTGATGTTTACACATATATTTCATATTTAATGATCTGGGGGGCAGATCTTAATATTTTTTGTTTATCAATAAGCAGAGAGTTTGTTTAAAATGTTGGATGCCGATCACCAGACTGTTTCTCTGTCCATCTCTGTTTTATGCAGTACTTAGAAAAAGAAAGTACCGTATTATCACAATGTCAGATTTTCACTCTCAGAACTAAAAAGTCTAAAAGTAAAACTGCTGGTATATCGCTGGAATGACAAAAAAAGACTTGTTCAAAGTCTAAAAAAGTGCTTTATTTGTACCTATGGCAAGAAAAGTATGGCAACAAACTTCAAGCTGAAACTGCTTTCAGCCTCTCTGTACTCGTACACAGCCACATACTGATGCGTTGCTCAAGCCTTTTTTCTCCCCTCATTTAAGAATAAAGCTTTCTCTGCACACTATCATCCTTTCACGCCCTCTTTATAATTGGGTATAACATTTCTTCTCTGTTTCTAGTCTGTAACCTGTGAATGACCCGTTCCTCCCTGTCACTCCTTCTTTGCCTCAGACTACACCAGCAGGGGGAGAAAGTAAAAACTCGGTTTTGTTTGAGTTCTCCTTACGTGTGTGCATTCAAAAGTAGGTATGCTCACACACACGTACACACACACTCACGCGCGCGCACTCGCAATTCGGCTGCAGAAGTATAGCTTCACGCATACATTACACACAAACAGGTTCAAAGGGAAGCTGGTGTCAGTTCCTATTTTTCGCCCTCGGACTGTATGAGAGAAACAGAGGGGGATGATCAGGTAATGGAGTATTCTTTCTTATGAGTGCTCTCTCTCCCGCTCTCTGTGTGTGTCTCAAACACACACCCACACATATGCAGGCTCCGGAGTTCCTATTATACAGGACTGACCTCTGGATAACCCTACTCTCAGGCTCATATGGGACAACATCAAAAGGCCTGATCCCTTTTGAACTCACTGGGTTCTATAGACAAAGAGAATTGCAAAAAAAAAAAAGCCTTTTGCAATGTTTCTTTTTTTAACTTCCGATCTGAAATTTCACTAACTGACCTGCTCATTTAAAAAAAAAAAAAAAAGAAAAGAAAAAGAACTAAACCCCATCTGTCAAATAATCCTTTTGAGGCTCTGACTGCATCTGTTTTATTAAAAAAAGATCTGCTTTAATGTGATGTCTTGATTTAGAATTGATGTATGATAAATATTTCAAGAAATTAGTGTGCGGGCTATGGGAGGCTGTGATTTCCACTTGCTTCGGGAACGTTCATTACGGCCACATCAGACGGAAACGCAGATGAGCTCGTCTACCGCAGTGGGTCTCTCCAGCGCAAATTTCCCATGTTTCAGCAGCTCATTTAAAATTTTTCCCATTTCACTTTATTGGAGGCACCTCAAGGTTGTGGTTTTTGGCTTTGTTTTTTTATTTTTATTTTTTGTGCAGTTGCTTAAAAAACAAGCAAAAAAACTGCTACCTTCACAAAGGAAAATTCTAACACAAAGGTCTCTGTTCTGTTTTTCGGTGTTCAGGAAGTTGCAGGAGGAGGAGCAGCAGTTCAGGACGTCGTCTCTCCCAGCCATTCCCAACCCTTTCCCTGAGCTTTGCAGTCCTGCAAGTTCCCCGGTCCTCAGTCCTGGGTCACTACCTCCTGGAGAATCTTCTTCAGAACAACATGTGAGTCCAACATCACGCCCTGGCTTGTTCAGTGCGGTGCCAAGCATTCATGTCCCTATGAAACTTTGTCACATTTTGTCATGTTAATCAACAAAAATGTAGCATAGTGGTATATTAGAAGGAAATAGAAACATTGTTTTTGACTTTCCTTGAAAATAATAATAATAATAATAATAATAATAATAATAATAATAATAATTAATAAAAACCCTCAAATTTCTCATGCACATTTGTATTAAGCCCTTTTTAATCTGAAAACCCCAAATAAAATCCAGCGTATGGCAAGAGCTTTTTGGTTTATGTGGAAAAATACCACGTGTGGTGGAAACTAAAAGCACAATGATGGTTCTAGGTACTTCTTTTAGCTACCAGTTAACCCGGTGCTAGGTTTGAACTTCAGCAACTCATTTTTGCCAGGCTGTGAATTGCTGACATGTAATTGGCTAAAGGGCTGTTTTTGATCACAAGCAGTTGCACAGGTGTGCCTAATAAAGTGGCGGTGAAGTGTATAAATAGAATCATTTGATTGTATCCCGTTTTTTTTTTTTGTTTTTTGTTTTTTTTAACTTTTTTCTTTTTGCCTTGTGGAAAAGCTAATAAAGCGGGAAGCTAAAGGTTCGTCTACATGCACACCTGCACACACGTCTGGACTTCTGCTGTCCTATTTGTTACTGGAAGTCAGAACACCCCCGCCCCCTCCCACCCGCCGTCGTTCGCGCCGTTAATGGTCCTCATATGGAAGCAGCCGATTCTGGTTACGGCAACATAGCGGTTTACAGTAATACGAGGGCAGACAGTTTCTCATAAATACTCCCCCTGGCTGGGATCTGGGGCTTTTCTTTTCAAGGCCTCTACTACTTCTCCTCCACAATCACACACTGCAGTTCCAGTTAATTCATTATAAGCCAAAACACAAGTCTGACTTCAATGTGCACCGCATTTTGCCCTCTCAGATGTCATCTCGGTTTTCACTTTATGGACTGATGCAACCTCCCCATTCACTTAGCACCTAAACTTGGAGAGGTTTAGGTTTTAATTAGTTACATAATCAGTTACATATATAAGAGTTGCTCGTTAATGTGGGAATAAGGTTTTGGAAGCTTCAAATCGTTTTAGTTGTCGTTTAGTGGGAATGTTTTGGGGATTTTTCTCTTTGGGGGAAATTTTCAGGCTTCAGTTACAAGCTGTGGTACAAACTCAGCAGCTCAGGTTTTCCTTATGGTAAATAGGTCAAAGTTTATTGCAGTACAAAGTTGTTGTGAATTTAATGACTTGCTGTGCCCCGGTTGTAAATAAGTAAAGCAGGCTAGGCTCGTAAATAATTAGACGCCAGTTTATTGTAGCTTGTGGCTTGGGATTGGGAATGTCATTCTCACATGGCCTGTTAGTAGCACAGTAAAAAAAAAAATCCTGGGACAGAAGCAGACAGAGAAGTACAAACAGACCTAACTAACTTGCATTAATCACACCATGTTGCTATTCATGGCATGGCTCTTGAATGTATATCAAGGAACTAAATAGCATTCGACTGATGCTCTTGTTTGGAGCATCAGTCGAATGTACAGGGAACATGATGATGTTGTAGAATTGTGTAGGAAAAAGTTATGATCATTGAACATAAATGCTGAAAGATCTAATGTTAGAAAGATAAAATACGATGGCATTTGATAAATACTTCATCATAGCTCACTGCAGAGAGTGAAATAAAACAGAATTGAAAGATTTACTACACCACTTTTAGAAAGGGATGAGCAGCGGCTCTACATGCTGTGTTGATTACTCGTCTATGGTGTCTGGCATTAAAAACAACCAAGCTAAACCCAATAAGTCATCATAACTGTCCAGGGGCATTGATAATGAGCCTAGTGCATGACTGGTCCACTCTTCTCTGCAGAATTCTTAGTCTAGGCGAATTGGATGGTTTACGAGTATGAACACTCTGTTTAAAGTCATGCCTCAGCATCTCAGTTGGATTTAAATCCAAACATTGTTGATAACTTTCTGAAATCTTTCGCTTTTGTGTGTGTGTGTTTTTTTTTTGTCCTTCAGAGGTGAACTTGTTTTTCAGATTTAGAAATTGGGTGGATGGGCGGAGCTTCCCCTTCAGTATGTGATTGCCATCAATTACGGCAAGTCGTCAAGCAGCAAAGCAGCCCCACACCATCACGCTGCCACCACCATGTTTGACTCTCTGTTTTTGTCAGCAGTGGATTCAACCCTGAAACTCTGCCATTGAAGCTGTTTCAGTCTTTGTTATTTTTGAATCATAAGATCTTTTTTGTCTACTTCATGTTGTCAGACATGTTGTATAAGAGTGATTTCTTGATTCTATAAGTCTCACAGAAACAAACCTGAGTGTGGTAAACACTCTACAGCCACAGTCTTCAGTTTGGTATATTCACATCTGCTTCCTGGTGGCGGTGCGTTGTTGGAAATTTGAAAAACGTACAGAATAATGTGACTTTTACATGCTTTGGTAAGAACCCCAATTCCTCTAATCAACAAAACTGTGCTGTGAAAAACTTGTAAAACAGCCCTGCAAAGCCCAACTTCCAAAAACTGGTCTCGCGTTTTAAACTTGATATGCAAATTCAACATGGCTCTCTGGCTGTACTCCTGACAAGATCACTCCCCTAAAATATGTATCAGGAGCTGAGTTTAACAAAAAAATGTAAGATCTTTTTACAATAGCTCGGCAACCTGACACCCGGGATTGGATCATCACATAACCGTTTGTTTTAATTCGTTTTAAAAATGTATTTTCATTTAATTATAATAGATCAGTTTTGTTAGTTATTATAAAACCATGAATGTAAGCAAAGACAACAATGTGGCTAAATATAATCCAAACCGCTTTGAACGCATAAATACCTGAAAGATGCTATAGGTGATGAACTTTTCCCTCATAATTTGTTTTCCAAACTACCAAGAGAGAACAATACTGTTCAAAGCAACGGAAATTTTAATTGATTATTTGTGCTTACAGCGCACTGTATATAAACTCAAGTAAACTCATGTAAGAGTGCTGTGAATCCATGCGTGCATTCGGGTGTTAGTCATCTAGACACATGTGTGTTTACACTCGCGAGCTCCTTTGTGAGCTCTGCAAACTATTTACAGCACTGGCAGTGTCTCTACGTTGTTGATGGCAATGGAAAGTATGGCTCATTGTAGCTGTTCTTCAGTGGAAATTCAACTCAGCACCTTTTTCCACAGAGAACTCTCCCAAGGAGCCTTTTCACTCTCACATCTTCACAGGCACGACTTTAGAGACACGAGGAGTATTAACTTTAAAAAAAAAAATAAAAAAACATTATCTGCTTTCCAGTGGTTTGGATCCATAAAGGAGATGGTGATTTGTTTTAGGTTTGACAAGGGGGATCTGGAGAAGGTAAATTATTGTGCCCACTCTCCAAGACCTCTGACCTTAATCATTAGAACCATATGTGCCCTATTTAGAGCCTCTTTTTTTCGCCTTTTCGCTTATCTCCGTCTCTCCACCGAGGTCGTTTTCTTGTCTGTTGTGTGTCTATCCGTCTTTCTGCCCTCCAAATATCCAAATATCCACAGCCAAATTGCTTTTCAGTTTCTCTGTTTAAGTTTACTGAATTTTCCAGCCTCCCGGCGCTTTCTGACAGACTCTCATGCCTGTCTCTCTCTGCTCCTCCTTGCCTCATTCCTCGGCCTCTGTGAGGGAGACATGAGGATGTAGTGCGGTGCTGTCAGGAATCGTTGGCCAAGCTGTTTGACATGACCATATGACTCCCAACCCCCATCCCTGTTTTCCCTCATTTCTCAAGACTCAGCCTTCATCTCTCCAGCTTGCCTTTTTCAATGTACACTCTGAAAGGACGCCATTCTCCGAGATCTGCAGAACTGGAGCGTCAGACTCATAGTAGAAGATTCTGTACTGTTCTTTAAATGCAGACTCATGGAAATATGCAGTGGTTTATTTGTTTATATATATATATATATATATATATATATATATATATAATAATCTGCAAGATGTTTCAGAATATAGAAGAACCGGGTAGTTGCCATTTGTAAGAACTGACCGTAGTCCATTGTGATGTTTAGTATCTGCACACATGTTCTATAAACTCTGACTTCCTGTCTCTTCTTTGGACCACTACCAACATGAATTTAGCTGTGTGTCATACTCTAATGTTGTGAAATGGAAAGGGATACACAGATAGCGGCATACTAGAACATGTCTCTTTTCAAATATAGGCTGGTGACAGTCTTCAGAGGTGTTTTAAACAACAATGTTCAATTTAATTCAGTTCAGTTTCTTTATGCAGAACCAGTTTGCCTAATTTTATTCTCAAGGCACTTTAGAGGACAAACGGATAAAATTTGCATGCAGAACTCTATAATCAAATAAGGCTAATTATTTAATGAGATCTGAATGCGGTTATATACTTCCCAATTTGATGCTAGTTATAGTACAAGGGTGTCAAATTCCCTTAATACTAACTTTTAAAACAACTAAAGCTGCACTGGAGTTGGCATTGAGTCATTGACTGCTAAATAATCTCTCCTTGTGAGCAGCAGTCCCTTATACTATGAATATTAGAACCTTGTGACTGAGGAAAAAAAGAGACAACACAAAGTGAAAACCAGCAAAGACTGCTGATGAAGCAACGTCAGATTTAGCAGATTTAGTTGAAGTGACTTTATACAGTATTGAGAGTTCAGTTACTTAGGACATATGAATGTAAATGATGGGCACAGATTGACGCCTACTTGCTGCAGTTCTGCACGCTATCTTGTTGCTGCTACCCCGTTAGGAATAGCGTGTGTGTCAAAGGGCAGACTTTTCCACTGTAAAAGATTGGAATGCTATCAGTGGCCAAACTGTTGGCCTCAATGTGTGAGAAAATCTGTGGCCGTGTGCATAAGTGTGTGTATTTAAGAGCAGGGCCGTGCCTGTGAGGCGGTTCTGGTTTGTGTACTCTGTGTGTGTGTTGGGGTGTGCGTGCGTGTGTGTATGTGGGGGTGTGTGTGCGTGTGTGTGTGTGTGTAACGTGCACGTGCGCTCGACTTTACGAGCAGAAACACTTTCGCATGTGCCCCTCGCGAGAGCGCTTGACGGTGTGTTTATGTCTGTGCGAGCTCTGCTTCTCGTTGCTGAGGCTTTCTGCAAGCGTGCTGTGTGCAGAGATCAAAGGTGATGCAGTGCTGGAAATCTGCTGGCTCACTCATCCTGCAGCCTACTTGCCTTTTCAATGGATCTTAAAGTGAAATGAGATGGAATGAAATGCACACATATAGGCACTTATATAGTGTAATCACAGGACAGCAAAGTTTGTGTGATTTTGTGTGGCTGCAACTTGGAAGTCTGGCTTCTTTGTGATTATTTGCACACATAAAAGTATAAATAGCATTCAGTTTTATTGAATTTGTGTATGTGTGCATTCATGTGTTCTAATTCAAACCGTGCATGGCTTGTTGGCTCTATTATTCCCAATATTGCATCTTGTCTCACACAGACCGTACTTCACTCGCATGCTTTGTAGCAGAGATTAAAAAAAGAAAAGAAAAAGAGCATTTCGGCTCTACAGAAACCTTTTGTCAGCAAACATAGCCCTGCTTTCTTCTACCTTTAGACAAAAGAAAAACAGCTTACATGCAGGCCACTGAGTGACTGAGTGGATTTGCAGTATTCACTATTGTGAAATACAAATTGTTTCACTGCTGTTGAACAAATCTGACTTGGAGGGGAGCCAGACAGGTTGCGGTTTAGTCTGGAGCATCTCATGTGTCAGCGCCATATTCTTCCCCAGCTGCTAAATAGAAACATGCTTGGACCTGCGAGCGAGACCTGCTACTGCTCCACTGCAGCAGAGACGCTAACACAAACAGCCACAAACACATGTTCTGTTTATAACTACAGTAAGCCACGATGATTAGTCTGACAAAAGAGTTAGTTTTAAAAAAATATAGACCTGTTCAATTAGCATCAGACAAATGCCATTTGAATCAAAGCAGCAGGTTCTAGGTAGTGTAAATTTATTTGTGGTGCAAAATGTTCTTCACCTGTCGCCAAGACGCTACATTACTCTAGAGTCAAAAACTGCATCAAATACAATGCAGTTCTGGTGAATAACATTCATTATTACAATACCTATTAATGAGAGAAACAGTGAATGTTTAGAGTGGAAGATGCTAAACTTTTACAATGTTTCTGCACCATTGTCTCTTCTCGTTTTTGTTTCTATCTGGCTCACATGTTTCACATCATCAAACACATTTTCGTTTCAGGGAAGGAACTGCCCAAATTAACCTGGTCCTATGTGAAAATGAATTTTCTCCCTAAACCTATCAACTGGTTGTGGGACCAGGCAGCGATGACTGCCATCGCGAGTTTACGCTAACTGCAAATGAATCTTCTACGCTGCTCTCAGGGTGTTTTGGGCCCATTTTTGTTCCTAGAATTGTTTTAATTCAGCCACATTCTACAGTTTTCTGGCACAAATCACCAGCTAAGAATCACGTTCCTGCATCTCGGTCAGAAATATGTCGAGGCTTTGACTTGGCCGCACCGAAACCTTTTTTTTCGCCATTTATTCCCGACTTGCTAGCATGCTTTGGATCATTGTGCTACTGGATAACCCAAGGGCACTTCAGATTAAGGTCACAGCCTGTTGGCTTGGCATTCTCCGTCAGGATTATTTGGTCAAAAGTAGAATTCATTATTCCATCAAAAACAGCAAGTCATCTAGATTCTGAGGCAGCAGAGCAGCTGTAGACCATCATGTAACACCGCCATGTTTAACTGGAAAATTGGCATTCTTTTTCTGAAAACCGGTCGCCGCACAAATGCATCGACAACACTCCACATTCTATTAAAAGTTTTCTTCCAGCCTTTCCCTCTGTTTGTCCACGTCCATTGTCCCATCAATCCTAACAAGTTTCACTGGCCCTACTGAAGGCAAACATTTCTACAGTATCATGGCTACCGTGTGTCACCATGGAGATGGTGTTTTCAGGGCGATGTGTGTGGTTAGATTAGCTTTGTGCAGGTACTACTATGGAAGTAAAACATGAAAGAAGAGAAAGTATTTGCCACTTATTTTCTTCTGTCTTTATCTGTAACAGCAATAAGCATCACTCCTAATGACTGGGTGTTGTTTATTGAATGGAAAAATGAAACGTGTATCTTTATTGGCCCAATCCTGGTTCCTGCTTAAGATCATAATATTCCCACGTGAAACTATGAGTATCCATTACTACTGCCACTAATTTGAAAACCTGAGAAATTAAACTTTGTAGCTGAATTATTTGAATTATTAAAACGAATTAAGAATAATTATTTATTATTTACGTGGATATATTTGTACATTTGGAGCTTTTGCATGGTGGGTTTAATATATGACATATTTAAGCTTCTTCCTTAATAATGTTTGTGCTCAAGAGTTTTCATGCAGCTTTGAATAGGCAAATGTCTGTATTTGCTTGTGTTTGAGCATTTCACAAAGACAGCTATGTGTCGCTGCCTGTAGCTATTTCATCTGGCCAGAACTGAACACAGCTTCCAGACTCATGTAGGTCATGGAGACTGCATTTTCCTCTCTCTTAGCCTTCTCTCCATCCTCTCTCTCTGGTTCACTCCTTCTATGTCTCTCTTACTGTGTCTGGGAAAAGTAGGACAGCTCAGATTTCTGAAACTGCTGCTGTGAACGGATAGAAAGGAAAGCAGGAATTCAGCAGAACCAGAGAGGAAGTGATCTTCTAGAAATCTGAAACAATATGTTACAAGTTGTATTAATAATTAAAGATCTATGACTAAGACAATGTACAATGTCCTACAGCAAGATAAAGCATTTGTTAACCGAGTGATTATTTTACAAAAACATTTTCAGTCTTTGAATAGCTACATTGCCTCTTGGTATAAGCACCACCTTTTAATATGACTGAGATAGAAACATGGCAGAACGGAGAAAAAAAAGTGTAACTAAGTATTGTTTACTGTTGTTAAAAAAAGTGCCATCTTTTAAAAATATAGTTCAAAATTATGCATGTGTGAGGATTTCATATCTTATTATGGTTCTGTTTCCTTTTGGTAAAGAGAATCTTGCCCTACATCAAATATCTGGTAAAAGAGTTAGTGTCTTCGCTTTTTTTGGTACTGCTGACTTCTTCTAGTGTAGTAAAACATAAATTTTTTTGTTTCAATTTACAATGCAATTTCACAATTGAGCTTCTCAATCAAATCAAACATAAGCACGGTTTTAAGCTTGTTATGGTTGAATTCAATCTGTGACCACACAACAACTACCGGAGCTCGCAATGGAGCAAGTGGACCATTTCCACACTATTCATGAAATCCCGTCAGGAGTGTCACTCTTTGTTTGCCCAATTAGAATGTCTCCGTCCTTTTACCCCCCACCCTGCTGTAATCGGACAATGGCTTCAGATCATCAGTGGTCTGAGAGAACATTTGCTGCCCAGGCTTTGCTGGCAGTCGGTGAAAGGAAGGTTCCTGTAAATATATTTTGGTGGAATATCTGCTGTGCCTCTTTTAGGTGAAACCGATCTGAAATAGATGTAGATACAAAGTTCCTATTCCAAAAGTTCCTATTGGAACTCCTTAACCTCTCAGACTCGACCAAAAATGTTTTCTTTCTTGTGCTTTTACATATTAAAACTTTGTTTCAAAATATATGTGATCAATGTAGAATTAACCATTTAAAGTTTGATTTATCTAAGTATTTTTGAACAAGAGAAGATTGAATGCAATGAAATTTCCTTTTAGCTTAGCGCTAGCAGGACTGTTGTTCACTCCCACACATATTCTGAATTGTCATCCTCCATCTTTCTACTACCTTCAGATCTCTATGTTGACTCTCTGTAGTGATGGTGATACAAACTGAAGATTTGACACCCTTTGCTAAAACGTTAATGGAAAAAAATATCTAGATTTAATCACTTTATTTATAAGGATATCACTAAGCATCTCTGAGCCTTTTCGTGGTTCACAGAGCTTGGACAGGCCTCTGTAGCTAGGGTCCCAATTTGATGCGGTAATTAGATGACAGTAGACAGTTCAGTGGGTCTTCCTCATGAGTCAGCAGAGTTTTCTTGGCCCATGTCTCCCACTCCTGCTGACTGGAGGCGCTAAGTGAGGACAGCCAATTGTCCAAGGCCCATTCAGGTTTTTGTGTCTCCGTCTCATCATCTGGGACATTTCCAGGGGCAGCCCAGACCACACACAGCACAGCATTACAGTCAGAGAGGGCTTTTATGGAAGTTACTTGTTAGTGGGAATTTGGGGGGGCCAACGTGGGTTGTGTGTGCCAAATCCAGCAATCAAGAGTTCCAGTTCTTTTCTGGAAAAACACGCAGACGTTTGGAAAAGCAGAGGCGGCTGGTAGAGCAAAATGTTCACTCTACAGCACATGCAAGACATGACGACCTGTGAAAAGATGAAATGTCTAGAAAAGGGGGATATTATGTATATTCCAGGCACATAGTGCCATTTTATAGCACAATCAAGTAACTGTGCTACCTTCAGTTGTTATAAAAAAATGCTGAATTTATGAAATAAGACTTAAAAGAAATTTGACTTCATAATTTGAAGTCTTGAAATTGGCCTCTGTCTCTTTAAGAAGCGCCCGCTCTTTTCAACACTCTGCCTTCAGCACGCCATCGCAACAATGCTTCCCATTGTGCCGTTAGCATCAGTTTGTATGAGCTGTGGACTGAGAAATGGTTTGTGTGACAAGCTCAGCAGACTCCAGTTCCACCAGGTGCTTGCTAATTGCCGCTGCCGCTAGTCTGGAGTAGCTGAGTGGAGAAGACGTGGATACGGGTTCTCTGTGAGGTTCCAAGTGCAGATTTTCAAGTGCAAGTGTTTGCAGTGTTTGATGATTTGCGAGCTAAGTGCCTCCCCACCCCATCATTGTTAATGTTACCAATTTTTGGCTAACTCAACGACTGGTGCAGTCATTCCATGACTTTGTTGGATGTATTCTAACAAAATCAAGGTATTTTCAGGAACTGCTTCTTGTTTTTCATGAAATCGTCAGTCTCAAATAGGTTGTTAATGTTGAAATCCTTCATATCCAGCATTCATAATAGCTTAGGAGACATACTTTGAGTTCATGAATGTTTTAATTTTGCAAGGTTTTATGCCACTTGTTACACCCCCATTCTTCTTCTTCTTCTTAAAAAAAAAAAAAGCAGATGTTCTGGTCATATGAAGCTCCGGTTCATTTAAGGCATGTGTTTATGATTTGGTCAGGCCAGAAATAGCATAAACTGAAAGCCTATCTTGTGATTAGAAAGTCCCTGCCTGGACAGACTAATGAAATATAATTCCTCTTTTGTTTCACTTCTCCAGAAAAAGGTCACACTGGTGCAGGCATCAGGACTGAATTTGAATACGTCTGCGTGGATGGATGCTGGAGACTCTATCTAAAACGTCTATTTTTGGCTCCAACTGTGGTTTGGAGTGTTGTTCCTCTCTTCTCCCTCCACTGTTTTGCCAACAGAGACTCCTCTCACTAACGCAGCTGCTCCACAGGTTGCTTTCAAATGCTTCACATCATTCGTATCTAATGTGCTCCTGAAGAGTATGCCTAATGGCCAATAGTCTTTTAGTAACTCCTATCTGATGTAATGGCTTGTAATGTGAACGTAATTCCAGTGTAGCTATTTATATAGTCAGAGACAAAAAGATTGATGTGAATGTGAGCTGGCCGCTGGAGGTGCGCACACGCACGCACGCACACACACCCCCACACCCACACACACACACACACACACACACACAAAACAGAATCTCTTTGTCTGCCTGTGCTTGTCCTCCACCTGTCCTGCTGTGTTATTCCTCTGTCAGTGTGTGAGGAATGAATTAGTAAATTAGTAAAATGCAGTTCAGTTCTGCAGGGCGAGTGGGTCTATTTACCTTAAAAGTGTTGATGTGTGAGTTTGCACGTCTGGGTGCCAGCGTGTCTGATGGAGGGTGTGTGTGTCTGCGTGCTGCCTGAAGCTTTCAGTTTCTCCCTGAGGCATTACATCACAGGGCAGTTATCAGACCTGAGTCATCAGAGCGGTTGAGTGGCCCTGCTCTGCTCTTCCAACTAAATGAGGACTTGTTTAAAAGCAGCAAATTATCTTTCCTTTCTTGCTTACTTGCTTGCCTGTGTGCAGCGATGTGGTCATCTAATTATTTTCTTTTTCTTCCCTTGCAATGGACCCATTGACGCACGCATATGCATGAAAAGAAAAGTTGTTTTTTTTGCTAAACATCTGAAATCTTCTACCTTTTAAAAGTCACATTTTTGTCAGATTTCACATTTCTGCTTCTTCTGAGTCCACTTTGTACACAGTAATGTTGTTCTGTGTTTTAATGAATTTATGAGACTATATATATATATATATATATATATTACTAAATAAAGTCCATGCATTGCAAATGTATGCATCAAAACCTTCTCAGCGACAAGAGAGCTAAATGCACATCGCCACGAGTGTTTTTTTTTTTTTTTTTACCGGTAATGTATATTTAGAGATGCACATCAAACATCTAAAATTGTGGTTTTCTGCCACCCAAAATATAGCTCATCACATGTTGGTTATGTAATGTATATTAACTCTGTATTTCTCACACGGATCCTTTAATTTCAGTGTGATTCTGAGAGGCTCAAAACTAGGATATCAGCAGATTCCAAATGTCAAAACTGTCTTTTCTTCGGTCAGTAATTATTTCTTAGAAACAGAGTCGACATCACTCTGTGTATAAGCAGCTGTTGTAGGACAAAATTATTGTCCTGCAGCAATAATTGTAGGACAATATTGTTGTCCTACAATATTTTAGGACGATACAAAGTCCTACTTAATGACATAAAGGTCAGTAGTTATCAGTCAGCTCAGGTCAAGCAAGTCCAATTTGGAGTTAAAGCTTTGCAAAATATAGACTTGTTTTAATTTTACACAAGCTGGACAATGGTCTGGATCTGAGGAGCTTAGCCTGTTCAAGGTAAGGTAATTTAATTTATACAGCACATTTTCAGCAACAAGGCAGTTCAAAATGCTATTGAGTTCAAAATGAACTCAGTAGCCTCAGGACATTTTAACACAAAACATGATTCTTCAATAAAACTAACACTATCAACTGGAAATTTCCACAGGCATGACAATTGTCCAAAATCGACCTTTTCTCCAAAATTAGCCCTCAGAATGCTTTTCAACAAACCCGTGGGTGACTTCATGGTGGCCAATTACATCTTTTATGTTCTGCTAACTCCTACCGCCTGCTGCCTACACTCTGTCCTGATTTTTTTTTTTCCGTCCACCGCTCATGTCTCTATTTGCCAGCTTCATCTCTTTCTTTTTGCATTACAGTTACATAATATGTATTTCAACAGTATTACATTTTCACAGAGTGTCCAAGAAATTAAATGGCTCATTATTTCAGCTGCAGCATGCCTGTCATGATAATACACAACCAATTCCTGCTGGATAGATTGCTCTAGGAAGGTATGACTTTGCTTACGTGGGGATTTTGTGTTTATATTGCATAATTAAATTAGCTAATCGACATAAAAGGAAACGGATCAAAAGGTTTTTATGAGCCTTCAGTTATTCTCTTTCATACCTGTTGCAGATCCCTGTCGGGTTTGTTATACATCACAGCAGCAGGACCAGATCCTGAACATGAGCTCTCTTTTTTTTAGGAAACAGTGGCAACATTTCAGTCTTCATTTTAGAAAAACTAATTTAAGTATGCATGTATTGCACTGCAGCAATTCTTGGCGTTATTTTAAATAAAAATGCATGAGCCTGCCATGATAAGTTAGGTCCCTGTTTCTTTAAACCTACAGAAAATTGCCACCAAAAAGGAATTTTTCTGATTGTTTTTCTTCTCAAAAGATAAGAAAAATGGTCTCCGTTTATGTGTCTTACTTTCTCTCAACAGAACTGAATAAAAGATTGCTTTAGAATGTATGTTGCAATGTCTTCCCTGCAGCCTTGCTTGGGCTTTCCCCCTTTCCAGAGAAGCGGTGACAAAGACCTGGGAGTGTGCGCCCGCACGCGCGTGTGTGTGTGCGCGTGTGTGTGCTCGTCCGTTCTAGTGCGAGTGCTGTGGCAGAGAGGGGGTGGGCAGGAACGCAGCTGTGCAGGCTAGATATGTGGTTAACAGTGGACGGCATTCATGCTCCGCATTTTGCTGCAGTGTGTCACCAGACTGCGTCTCTCGCTCGCACTTCCCTCTTCTTCCCACTCATTTTCCTTCGTTTCTCACATCCGTCTGTGTCAGTCTCTCCCCTGTCCCACAGTCTCACAGAAACACACACACAGACATACACCCACACATACGTGCCTCAGTGCATGCGCATTCTTACAGCCTTCTTTCTCTTAGCCTCGAACCCTTCCTGTTTCTGCCAGCATCTCTACTCGGAGCTTCCTGCTGAAGGAAATTCAGTGGAATCTCTGTGACTGCTACCTGTGCTGCCACTGTTTCGCAATTTCTGAAAAGTTTTTCTTAGTACTCATGTACACACCTTTTCCTGACAAATGAACACAGCCAAGTTACTGTAACTTTATTCCAGACGTGGCACATCAAGAATTTGGCCCATCCACTGCTGGTGTGTTAAGTATAGGAGTTTAAAAGGAGCATAAAGGACCTTGAAAAAGTGCTGATACTCCCTAGAACTCATTCTCATTTTTCACATTCACCATAAATTTTTATGTCCTTTTGTGTGACAGACTAACATGAAGTTGTTGCAGGAGAAAGAAAATGATACATCCTTTTTTTTTTTTTTTTTTTCAGAAGTGAAAATCTAGAAAGCATCAATTTGTATTGTAAACCCACGTCAATACGTTGTTCAGTCATATTTTGTTGCAATTACAGCCACGTTATATTTCGTGGTACTTATTGTGACAACAAAGTGACAATAACAAACTATTTACAACTTCTTTAGTCTTGTTGGTAAACCGAACGGCTGACTGCATGTCGTCACAAATTCATTAAGGCTGCACAAATACAAATACCGGTCTTAAAATACATGGCAATTTTTAAACAGGCTTCTTTCAGATGGCAGTTGCTTAAGGAAGTGAGGAGTTTTTTTATTTGTCACTGCCATGTTTTCCTCTCTGATGCAGTGACTGTTATTTTAACCACAAATTGTGTTTTGCTTTGTTTTTGATTTATCTGACCATACCACGTCACTCCGTATGTTTGTTGTTTCTCATACATGACTGGTTCTGAGTTCTTATGAGGTTCTTTCAACAGTATTTTTTATTTTACCACATTTGTGGAGTTCAAAATTCTTAAAGGGCCAGTTTTATGTAAAATTGACTTTTTTTTTTAGCTTTACATCATGTCACGATGCAACATGATGTACAGCGCTTATATTTCCTCATCAAAAAAAAATATCTGCTTTGATTATTTGATGTTTGTTTGAGAAATTCTTTAATCTTCCATGTCAACTATTTAGCTGTGCAAAATGTCTGGTCGGTTCGAGCACCTCCTTCTAGGCGACGCAGCTCCTCCTCTGAGCCACAGAGCCACACCGAGCTCCCTTCCCCTGCTACGCCTCCACTCAGCTCCTTCAGACTAGTCAGCAGTAATTAGCAAACACTTGGTGGAACTGCGCATCTGCTGAACTCAGTAAACTATTCCTCAGTGCAACGCTGGTAAAATTGTGGGTAAAGGATTAATAGAGGAACAACACTGTGATAAATTCATTAAGGCTGTGGACAGGAAAGAGCGAGACTTAAAGAGACAAAAGCCCAATTTCAAGGCGTTAAATTGTGCGGTCAAATTTCTGTTAAGTCAAGTACAGCATTACTTGATTGTACTATAAAATGATACAATGTGACTGGGAAACACATAACACTTATCCTGTGTAGCTGTGCTGTCGACGTTTTTCAAGCCGAGCTGACAATCTTTGCTGCTCCTCCAGAGTTACCATTGGTTTCTAGGCTGCTCCTCTGGTTAAGGCTCTCCTTTCACAGGTACTTTAGGTGGACAGTTCTGTCTTTGTAGGCTTGCAGATGTGTCATACTCTTTCCATTTAGTGACAGGTTGAACAGTGCCTCATGCAATGTTTACGTCACGGGACATTGTTCTATAGCCCAACCCTGCTTTGTTTCTGGGCTATATACTCTGTGGCTTTCGCACAAACAGTTGTATTTATGCTGAGATGAAACTCAAACTTTTATCTTTATTTTCATTCTTAAACATTGTTTTGAAACCACACGTCATTTCCACTTCCACTCCACAGGCCTACGCTACTCTGTGTGAGTCTATCACAAGAAATCCCGATGAAATACCCCGGGTTTTGTAGTGCGACAAAACGTGAAAAAGTTCAAGGCGCCTGAACATATGGGGTGTGTGTGTGTGTGTGTCGTTCTCCACTTTGGCTTAATTGTATTTGCTTTGAGTCAGCGCTAAACAGCAGGAAGGGAAGAATAGAAGGACGAGAGAGAGAGAGAGAACAAGAAGAGGTGAAGAGCATATAAGCCAAGAAGTTCTCGCTGAAAAAATTTGGAGGCAGGAGAAGCAACAAACTTTCCCCTCTCCTTCCTTCCTTCCTTTTCTTCCTCCCCCAGCTGCTCCTCTCAGCCCCACGCCCTTCTCAAATGATCCCTCATGCATCAAGGTCTAAAAAGAAACCGAGGCAGAGAGCTCGAAGGGGGCTCTGAAAAAGTTGGCGGTGTCTGTGCATGACTGTGCGTCTGTGTGTCTGCTGGAGTGTGCATGCCTCTCAGGGAGGGTGTGTGTGTGTGCGTGCGTGTGTGTGTGCGCCTCTGCGTGCTCAGGTCTGTGTGGGAATGATTACATCAGCCCGCTGGAGCTTTATGATTGGTTGGTGAGTGTGTGGTTTGATTCGGTGCGCCTCGGAGCCCGTGGCTGAGGCTGTAACCCTTTGTGAGGGGGAGGGAGCGGGAAGGAAGGAGAGGAAGACCGATAGTTGTCAGACTGAGCCGGCACTGGGAGCTCTGCGCTGTACCTGCTGCCATCCAGCCGCTGACTGTTACTGCCCGTGTGCCCTGTGTGCTGCAGCACACGCCGGCTTTACTTCAACCAGACTGTTCTTCATCTTTTTTCCTCTCTGTCTCTTTTTTTTTTTTTCCTCCTTTCTTGATACAGCAAGCGGCCTTGGGATACACTAAGGTATTAGCTGTAACATAGGCAGCTCAGCTGTCAGCTGCCTTGATTCATATTTCTCCTATAGTCTCTGGAGAGAAAAGCGGCAGCATTTTTTTTTTTGGTCTAAGGTGGACTGTGTGCTTGTGAGTTTTGCGGAGACAGACTCACTCCAAAAATGCCTTCGTGTTCCCCGGACTGCTGCCTGCTGCGGGCCATGGAGGTAAGACCACTCTCTCTCTGCGTTTCACCTCCTTCCTTTGGGGTGGCTCTGCCTCTCTTTGCTCCCCCCTCTCTTATTTTTATTTATTTTTTTTACAATCTGTCTGTTTCTCTTTGAGGTACAGCCATGCTTAACTGGAGCCAATAGATTTATGGAGACATTACTTTAATTGGCTATCTTCACTTTTTCATCAAAGATGTGAGCAGAGTAACAAAAGAAAGAATCATATATTTCACCAGCTGAATGACTGAGCCGTTTTAATATAAAATAGACAGCCTTAGGCTTGGTTTGTGCAGACTAAGATGCTTAAAGATAGGGCTTTACTTGGGCAAAGGAGAACATTTACTTACCCTGATGTATTTTTGGTGTAACATTTATATTTTTCATGTGAAGTGCAGCCGGGATATTTTTATGGGCTAACGAGCTTAGTTTAATTTGCAGCTCCAGTTCGTGTTTTTTTTTTTCTTTATGCCATTGGACGTGAGTATTCTCTGCCCCTGCATGTCATCCTTTTTTTTTTTTTAAATAACCCTTAGACACGTAATTTAAGTAAATTTAGAACCGTTAACCACAATGTATTTGGCAGCTGCATTTGGGTTATGTGGAGGAAAAAGAACTTGTGAAATGTTACACATCTGGTACTGAAGGGGGTAACTTGGACATGGCTGGTTGGCATCTGTTTAGCAGTTTATACGTCAGCTGCAATAATGCATTTATGTCAAATATGTTGGGGGGGGGGGGTTCAGTCATTTTTCGCTATGCTTATAATAAAATCCTCTTTTCCAAAGGGTCATTGGTGCTCCGCATTGAACCTTTTTCTTTAAATCTCTCCATACATTTTCTTTAGAAACTCTAATTTTGTATATATATATATATATATATATATATATATATATATATATATATATATACACTATGGTATATTTGTCTCTGTATTACAGTAAGAAGATGGCTTTGGAGATGCTCGCCTGTGATTTCTAACGCCATAATTGCTACACAGTGTTGAATATCTGTTCTTTTCCATTGTGTGTTATAATGACAAGCCTGTGTATTGTATGCTATGGTTCATGAAAGGTCATCGCTGTGTTGAAGGGGGGGGGAAAAATTGCTTACTTTGACCATGTATTAGGCTGGTTTGACTGAATTTCTTGATAGTGTCTTTCTTTTTTTTTTATAATTCCGAACATTTGTGATTGATTGAACTTAAGTAACAAATGTATATGACAACTTTGTTGAACTTTTGATTCAGATTTTATTTCCCCCTGTTTTCAATCCATGTTACTTAAACAATCGTCATTCTATTTCTTCTAACCTTGCCCCCTGCATCTTCTTTTCAGATTGTGAAGATCTTTAGCGAGGACGGCATGTGCAAAGTTGTGGAGATTCCAGCCGACATGACGGTCAGGCATCTGTGCCAGCTCCTGGTGTATAAAAGCCACTGTGTGGATGACAACAGTTGGGCACTTGTTGAACACCACCCACTGCTAGGACTAGGTAAGAAACCATGCTCAAGTCCCCTTGGGTGGGTGAGGATGTTGCAGCGTTATCACTGCCTTACAGAAGTGCATTCCTGTCTCTGCGCCATATTCATGCATGGAATTATGGCTGCATAGTTGGGTGGGCAGAATAGACGCATATTCTAATGCAGGCATTTCTTGAAGCGTGAGTGGATGAGCATATTGTATAACATAAGCGCACACTGGCCAAGGGTAACGTATACAGAGAGAAGTCATTGTAGCTCATCTGTGTTTTCTTATGTAAGGAAAAAGCTTTTAACAAAATGGAATTTGCTTTGAGTTATATCTAAGCAGCTTTAATTTACACATTTTTTTTTGTTGCATAATTTAAATTTAGTGTTTAGTATGCTTAATATGAAAAGCCCTTCATGACTGAGATCATAGCTGTAATGCACTTTAGTCTTTTGAGCACACAGACAAAACAAACTGTTGGAGTTGGAGTACGGGGTTAGATTTTAATTGGAGAAGCACTGATCACAGATTTCCAGTTTTCTTTGAGGTCTGACCTGCTGATCTTAAATTCGATCAATGTTTCTGATGACATTATAACACATAAGAGACAATTTGCTGCTTATTTTGGACAGAGCTTTTAGTTTTAAGCCAATGAAAAATACAAACATAATACAAGATATACAAGGTTTTGTCTATTTATGCTTCACTCCAGATGTCTTTTATCATATCATTACAAAAAAAATCAAATTAAAAATTGAAAGTACATGTTTGGTACTCTGATAATGATGCATAGTTTGTTTAGTATTTGAAGTGGTTATTATGATCAGTCAAGTGGAAAATTGTCCAGTTCCAATCTCTGGTGGATTGAAAGGTGCATTTCAAATTTTATTTAATTTTCTTAGAGTTATTTTTATTTAATTTTCTTGGAGTTATGCAAGATCAATAGCTAAAATTCACTCACTGGAGTAAATTCCAGACAAATTTGAAATTGTGTTACTCAAGAAAATTAGCTAAAATTGAATGCTTAATAATTAGAATGCATGTATTGCTGGCGCAGTGGCAGTTTTTCAGTTTCATCTAATAAGGTGACCTGTAAACCTTTTTCCTGATGATCACAGCTAAGATGCCGCGCATCGGCAACTACTGCCTTGGGGTTAAAATGTTTGGGTTGTTAGCAAGTCTGATTTTTGCATTTGTGTTGTCGCTAACCTGGTTAAACACAGATTCATCCTCAGAAAAACCCTTATGACAGTTCCATACAGATTGTGTATTTATTTTAATGCAATCATTTTAAACATATAAACCTCAACACCCTGTGCTTGACACTATGTACAACAAATGTGATTAGCTAGCAGCTGACTGATCTAAATTTGTGGTTACATAATACTTGTCACCCAAAAATAAGTAGTTGAAGTTGCTGGGTTTGAACTATCATTGAAGGTTTTGATTTTCACTCATATACCTTTAAGGGTTTGTATTTATTACCCTCCAGATTTCCTTCTTGCCATCTAAGTAGCTTTGCTTATGAGCTAATTGAAAGAAGTAAAATGTTTTTGTTGTATGCAGAGGAGGATCCACACACTAGCAAATGACACTCTTTCCTAATTTAACTCTTACATTTGAGGTTTCAAGTCACTGACAAAGTACAAACTTTAAATTTGAAGTGCCAAGTTTATTTATTTTATTCAGTTATTTTTTCAGCCTTTATGAAGTGGGTCAAGAGAATTGATCGTAACCGCTCAGGAGATGTGATGTACCTGATGAGCAATGTAACAAAACCTTTCTCGACTTCCCCCCCGCCTTAGTGTCAGCGCCTGTGTAACATTATAGCTCCAGCACTGTAATTGACACGCCAGCTAGGTGATGATTGATGACGGGTTTAAAAACCTTTCTTTCGCATTAGAGGTTTTCTTTAGTTCTGCACTGGAGCCTGAAAATAGAAGCACTTACTGCATCAGAGTGACTGTAGTCCAAACAAGATTCAAAAGTGGAGAAAAAAAAAAAAAGAGTAGGAAACACCTGAAGCTTGTTCTTGCAATTTTTTGGTTTGCATTTCTTTCGAGATAGAATTGCATTAGACTTGGCGGCGTGAAATAGCCCAAAAAAGTTTCAGACAACTTAATGTTAAAAACCAGGCCTCCCCTAGAGGGGAGGGTGATTATAAAACACTTATGGAGGACTCATGTCTGCGCAGTTACCCAGATGTTGGAAAGAAGGGGTGTAATTTTAAAAGGAGTTGTGTTTCTGGGAGTGAAACACATCGCCCAAAGAGACACGGTGTAAAAACATTTCATTTCTGCTGCTTAAGCTGACAGCTAACGTCTGAGAGCTTCTCTGTGCAGACTGCTGCGCTTGTCAGGCGAGTAAAATCTTAGGAAATATATTGCATTATTCAAAGTGTGGCTCCCAAAGCTCTAACCTAATATTTCACCATTTATCATGATCGACATGCTTTTCTCATCGCTGCTGCCAACCCTGTGCTGTCAGATTGTGTTGGTTTCTTGTGAATGACATCATTTCTGGCTCAGCGTCCCTCGGTTCTATTATAGTCGTTGTTGTGTTATAAAGAACCCGTTCTGCAACTGTATTCTTTTGTCATCCAGAATAGTTGCTTACCTCATTTTAGTGTTTAGAGGATTCTGAAAATGACATATAATGAAGCAGCGGCAAATTTACCCTTTGTCAAAGGTCGCTTTGCATAACGCTCAACAAAATATGCGTCTCTTTTACTGCAGCGAATAAAATTATTTTCATTTAGATCTTGGTTCTCGTTTTTTTGTTGAAGACGTTTTAGTTAACGCTACTTTGCACTAATGCGCTGACAACTGCTGCGTAGCTGACAACTGTACTTTCCCACTTTACATGGCAACAGCCAAAGGCTTGGCATTGTGCACAAAAGCTGTTAAATGATAAGTTATCATGACCCCAAGAAAAAAAAAAATTTTTTTTATTACCGTAATACAAAATTAATTTAAAAAAAAAACTATAATGCATGATAAGTTAGAAGACAATAAAGGAGCAGCACGCAGCTTGAAGAGCTTCCTGTGTCGCAGCCCAATTCTGGCATGCAGTTGAATAGGTTTACCTTTCTTGTCCGATTAAAAAAGGTTAACAACTATGGTTGAGGGAGTTGGAGCTGCCAGGGTGAGTCACAGCTGCAAACATGCCTGACTCATGGGGCGACAGGCTGAAGTGGAAGGAAAGAAATTGGTCGTGACAGCATACAGAGATCGTGACAGAGGGCATGAAAGGGAGGGAACCACACAGCAAACAACGAAATTAAGCTTGGACATCACGTACCACAGCGTCTTATTCCTGTTTGTTGTACTTTGTTTAATTAAGATCTGTTATTTACCTAATTATTAGATTCTCTTTGAAAAAATAAAAGCCACCAATTAAGGGAGTAGCAGAAGTTGAGAGAGTGGAGAAACTGTGTGACTCAGTTTCTGTTTAGGAAATTGATTTAAACAAAAATAAAAAATCACCACAGTTGTGACTATATTCATACAAGAGCAGACGTTGCTCTTGAATCAAAGCTTTATATTAACCCACATTAGGATCTTTTTGGATTTAATATCAGCAGTCGGTTAGTTGGATTAACCTGAAGCTGTAACATCAGCCTGTAATTTAAGATTGTTTTAGCCACAAAAAAAAAACAGCATTCTGGTTTAATTCACACAGTTTCTGAACCCTGTGGGCAGCAGTTTCATTATTGCCCAAGATGATGTATGATTAAGTTGAGAGTGTGCCAGCCCTGTTCATTTATTCATTCATAACACTTGTGTTCCATTAATGTGCAAATGAGTAACGGTGCAACACTGTGACGTTCGGCTTCTAAAACGCAGACTAACAAGGCGCGGATTGTGGGAAAAAACTGCTTGATTTGCATTGGGAACAGGTGGGGGAGTCGCACACTACTGGAATGTTTTTTATAGGAAATTAAAGGTTCCAGGAGCCTAAATTTAGAGCAGCCAACAGTAAGGGTTTGTGCTTTTTTATTTCACTTTCATTATGTCGCTTTTTTTTTTTTTTTAATTATTTCTCTTTCTGTCTGAAAATAAATCCCAGTGACTTTCTGTTTATAATGTGACTTTTTGTGCTGGTGTCAGTGTTTCTAAGTGGTTATTATGAAATATGCATATATATAATATATATATATATATATCTTTTTTTTTTTGCTGTTTGTGTTTTGATTCAGACAAAAATAATTCTGCAAAGTAAACAGTGCCCTCTTTGTTTTCAGAGCGTTGTCTAGAAGACCACGAGCGGGTGGTCCAGGTCCAGGCCTCCATGAGTAGCGACAGTAGATTCCTCTTCAGGAAGAACTATGCCAAATATGAATTCTTCAGAAACCCTCTGGTTAGTAGTACTTATTTTTGCCAGATGTCATTTCATCCGCAATGTCACTTTTGAAAAATTCTTATAGAGATATCTTAAAACACTTAAAGCAACCACAGCTGTGTTGATTGGTCCTTACTATCTGTAAAAGCAAAGATGTTTTGGGCAACCTCATTAGTGACACAGCCAAACCCCCAACAAAATCTGATGCAGTTGTCTACTTTTGTTGAACGGTGCGGCCTGTTGTGACAGGTCTGCTTGTTGAAAAACTCTTTTGTTGCCCTTGTGAAACGCTATGACAGCAATTGAACTAATGACATTTGCTTGACGTCTGTTGCTGTCACAACACCTCCGCCCTATAATTATTGTCACAGTCTCTGACATGTCCCCTTCCTCCTCCTCCTCCGCTAGACATTTTTCCCGGACCACATGGTTGCGTGGTGCCAGGAAAACGATCATAAAATTCCACCATCTCAACTCCTGCAGGTACGAACCTTCCTCTCTCTCCATTTGCGTGTCTGTGTTTGACTGTCACTCCTCCTCCTCCTCTTCCTTCTCTTGACACGCACATAGTGTCGTTTGCTCAGAGTCACCACCTGCCGCGTACTGTACAATCAAGCTGGCACACCTCACCCCTGACCCTTAGACAGCATGTCTCGTCAGAGGCAACAGTAATAACTACTGTTGATCCTTTGTTGACACACGACTGTCTCGATACGCGCACCACAGCCCAACCACCTGTGATGGATGGAATCAGGCCATTTGAAGCGCAAAGTACACCCTGCCTTGCAAGAACAGACTCAGCCCTTGAACATTTTGTAATATTACAAGCATCGACTTATTGGAGTCTATCCTAAATTTATGTGATAATTCACAAAAAGCGATGCATAATAAATAAACAGTCAATTTGTGAGCAATTTAATCTCAGTACAAAAATACCATACAGTAAGAAATAAAAAAAAATCTGGCAATATCCAATAAAACGACAATGAAATAAAATAAACAATACAGGATTAAAACAAATTAAAATCTTTGTAGTTAACTAAAAACAGCTAACATAAAAATGAATAGACACCAACATTTCCCATTTTCTCAAAGGTCAGGTTGGAAAGATTGATTTTCAGAAGAGAGTTCAAATCAGACAGAAATCATGACTGATTTTCATAGCTGATGTGGTAGAGTATGTTAATAAGACAAGCAATAGTTGTGCTTATAGCCTTGAAGAGTGGCAAGAAGAAAAAGATGGCTGAACAAAAACCACATAAAGTCCCATTTGAAGTGCAGCCTCAGATCACACTTCAGCAAACCTGAGGGATATTATATTCCATCCTCATTGTGAAACATGTTGGTGGCAGAATCATCATGGGGTATGTATTTTTTTCTAGAAGGGAGGCTGTAAAAAAAAAAAAAAAAACTGGGGTAGTGGTTATTAAGATATTAAAATTCAACTTAGAAGACAATGTTTTGAAGCTGCTATTGAAACACTCTTCTTTAAGTTTTGTTTTGTTTTGTTTTGGGGTTTTTTATGTGCAATGAGAAGATTTACTGAGGCGAGCTGATTCCAAATGGCCACAAATACAGGAACATAAATGTCTGCAAAAATACACAAGTTTATGGTTCTAATGTAACAAATCGTGCAAAGCTTGAAGGATTGTAATAGTTTTGTAATGCGCTGAAGTTCCTTAACTAATTGGAAGTTTGTGCAGGTCTTTCATATGTGCGACAGAGCTGGGTTCTTGGAAATTTGAGGGGCTTTGGTCTTAAAAAAAAGCAAAAAAACCCAGCCTGGGTTTGTCTTGGAGAGCTGTCAGAAACAGATCCTTCTGTTCATCCTTTGCACTCAGAGAAAGCTGCTGGCCCTCCTTCTGATTATACAGACGTGGCGCTCGACATATATTAGGGATTGGAAAGAGCTGGAGCAGTGTCAGGAATTCCCTCTGTTTGACTTCTGCTAAATTCACAATCTTCTCGCTCAATTAGAGCACAGCGATGCGCTCTCTGAACTGAGCTCGTCCAGGTGGTTGCAATAATCCATATTACACAAGAAATATTTGACTGTGGGGAAGTCAAGGTGCTGTGGCTCTGAAAGAAGGCTGTTTGAGATATCGTTGTGTGTGAATGTGTGCTTGGCCAGTGTTGGGAAAATGCATGAGGCCCTTGATGATATTCTTTTTTTTTTTTTTTTTTTTTTTTTTTTAAACACTGCAGAACATATGCTTCAAATATTGAAGAGGCTTCTGGCACAGTTTGTCTTTTCAGCCGCAAATCACCGTTCCAAATCGGATTTATTAGCTCAAGCTGTCACTTCACTTATTAACCTAACCTGCTTCAACCATCTGGTCTCATCGAATTCACACCCAGGTCACAAAGATAGGAGTTTTGGACCAACTTTGGACCACAGATAGAGTTTCTTTCGTCTCTTGCTGTTCTTTCAGCTACGAGCAAAAGTGTTTATACATCTTGAGCTTTTTTTAGATTTTGACATATGATAATATAAAACATCACTGTATTTAATTAGGATTTTGTCTGATAGTTCAATACAAAGTCACATTACTAACCTTGTGGCAATACTTTGGAGACTGGCCCTTAGCTAGAATTACTGCTGTATGTCTTTTGGCAAAAAAATATTCAATATAATATACTTCAAGAAGCTAAATTTGTTTGCTCATTCTTCTTTGTACAATAAGCCCTACAGTAGATTGGATACTGAGTGTCTTCGAATAGCAAACTTTATATTTTGCCAAACAAATCCCCAATTGGATTGGAGTGGTCTCGACTTGGATCATTTTAACATAAGAATGCTTTGATTAAAGTTCAGGTTTGATTTCTGACTAATTACCCTTCTTCTACCAGAACTACTCGGTTCCTCAGCTAGTAGGGACTTCGTGTGGCCATCTTTTTGTCACTCTTCAATAAAAGTCACATTTAAACAGTTGTACAGAAAAGATCAAGGGCTATGGATAGTTCTACAAGGTAACATACAAGCCCTTCGTGCTAAAAAAAACCAAACTGGACTCAAGACGTTCTACAACGTAGGGAGATCTTTGGTGTGCAGAAACCTGATAGAGCTGTGGCTGCCAGTTCTGTCAGCTGTGCTGTGGTCTCCTGTGGGAGCATCGTTCTCGCCAAACATGTTTCCAGTACCAATAAATGTATTCGTAGAGCTAAATAAATTAAATTAGACTCACCCTATAGATATTCGGGTCAGAGCGAGACGGGAAGTCTCTAAATAACTGCTCTGCTTTATAGATAATACATTTCACCCCTCTGGTATTACGATGACAGCGGAGCACATTCGGCTATCACAAAGACGGCCCCAGAAAAGCCTTGATATCACTCAGCACCGCAGTACACAACAGCTAAGCCTGGGCTGCTGCAAGGTTCTAACAGTACGATAAGCAGTTTCACAGTGTTCACACAAAAATGTATATCGTGCCCACGTTCCTTTAATTTATTTATTTTGAAACTGATATGTGAAACTAATTAAAAATACGTAGCAAAACCTTGATGAGTTTAGTTTGTAATGAAGCATGTCTGTTCAACAGACTATTATACCTTTTTACCATAGCAGTCTTTTTATAGAAACAGAATATATCAAGCTGACATTAGCCAGTTGATGAGTTGCTCAGGTTCAGTCTTTAGTGGTCTGCGTTCCAGATGCAGCCTGTCTTGTAGGACAGACTTGCTTGAGTCAGCTACGCACAGTAACAAGTGAGAAAGGGGCAGTGCTGCATTGCTCTGCTGCATACAGAGAAAACTCAGTTACTCAAGCACTGTATACTATCTTAGTGTTGACTTGTAGACAATGTTAGTTTTTAAACTGTAACTTTAAAGAAAAACAAAAATTGGTCGACTTTAATACGGCTGGTAAATATCCTATGCAAAAACGGAGATTTTGCACACCGAGTATATGAAATTTTAATTTACATCTATACACATGTTGTCTGCAAAATTTAAGTCTTATCACCATTTAGTCCGTCTAATGTTCATCCTAATTATATCCATGATCTCAGGTCAAAGTTTCTTTGCTAATATTTAAGATTCCTACTATACTGTCTTTTGCATGACTATATTTCTTACTATTAACCATCTCTGGATCAATAAATTGCTAAATAATAAATATGCAGTCATATTCAATAAGTCAGAATATGCATATCGTCTGAAGATAACAACCTTTGAGCAGGTATTAAGCGTACATTTCTGTATTAAAAATGTTTTTAATGGTAATATTCTAATCTTGAATATTATGTTTCATTACCTGAAAGCAAAAAAGAAACATCATAATAAACAGAAATAAAGGCTTTAAAACATCAATGTATTCATAATAATTTATATAATGTGTTTTAATTTGTGAACTGAGTTACAGAAATACATGAGCTTTTCTAAAAGATTCTGCTTTATTATATGTATACTTGCATAATGTCAACACAAAGCACGTAAAATGAATGCATTTTCACATGTACATAAATTACCCTCTTTGTTTTACGACCAGTGGCAAAGTATGCTTTTATACAGAGACCCCAGATTACTCTGTTCTTTCTGTTTGCCCTACCTACTGCTAAAATGGAGCCTTAAGGTTTCAGATGGAGTCAAACAATAAAAATCTTCCTGCTCCATTTTCAGAACTTCCTTTCGCCCAGCACCTGCCCAGAAATCCAGGGATATGTGTACATGAAAGACGTGGGCAGGAAGTCTTGGAAAAAAGTTTACATGTTCCTGCGTCGCTCAGGACTCTACTGCTCTACAAGAGGAACCTCAAAGGTAAATGTAATCCGAGGAGAAGAGATTACTGACGGCGGCCGATGCTCGCCCTCCTATCCTGACTTCATTCCCTCTGTCTCCAGGAGCCCAGATATTTACAGTTGCTAGCAGACCTGGAGGACAACAGTATCTTCACTGTCATCACAGGCAAAAAGCAACATGGTGCACCCACAGACTACACCTTCTGTTTCAAAGTGAGTGTCAGACACTGCAAGTCAGATGAAGTTGATTTTATGTCATTATGGGAAACTGAAAGTGTGAAATGTTATGAGCTGGGAAATGTCAACCTGTCTCTCCTGAATGGTTTTAAAAAATGCTTTACCTTTAATGATCTATGAGCAAAGTAGATCATTTAGGCACATGTGCTAGAAATAGGGAGTTGACCATGCCAAGAGATTAAAC
Organism: Poecilia reticulata; assembly: GCF_904066995.2. Taxonomy (NCBI): domain Eukaryota; kingdom Metazoa; phylum Chordata; class Actinopteri; order Cyprinodontiformes; family Poeciliidae; genus Poecilia; species Poecilia reticulata. Next base: position 23,914,496 of record NC_088845.1, read on the forward strand.
TCTACATGTTGATTTGCAGCTTAATAAAGCCATAGGAGAAACAAAGGAGCTGAGGATGCTGTGTGCAGAGGACGAACAAAGCAGGACCTGTTGGATGACTGCTTTCAGAATCTTTAAGGTACCTCATCGACACTGTCTAAGATGTAATACTATCCAACTACCAGCTTTCTATAATTTGGGGATGGGAAGAGTTTCTGGAACAAGACTAAAATTAAAAGGATGTAATGTGATTATCTTGTTAAACTATCAAGATACGTGCAATATGTTTAGTATAGAAATGAACGGTTAGAATTTAGCATCAGCCAATTTTTTTTGGATTGGTTTTAATCAATGATGAGGCACATTAGGTGCATGAAACCAAATATATACCCAGAGCACGTTTTGTTTCTCTTTTTTGTGTTAGAATCCTTTAAAAAAAAATTGGAATCGGTGGAATCGGAACTTAAATACAATTGAAAATCTGTACTGGCCAAGAAAACCGTGATTGTTGCATCTGCAGTTTACAAATAAAATTGTTGCATTGGTGTTTACATGTTTGTCTTTTTTCCCCCTTGACAGTATGGGATCATATTGTACCAGAACTATAAGCAAAGAAAAGCATTGCTTTCACACTTTTCAGCTCCTGTGGTAAGTTTTTTTTTTTTTTTTTTTTTACATCTGATAAATTATTCCTAAATGGCAACTTCAGACAAATCATCTTGAGTAAATCAGGGTTAGCCACACCCAGTATGTCTTTGATGTTTATGGCTGACGGATGCAATAAATTCATACTGCTGCACAGCACAGAACTATAAAGTGCTTAATTAGACGTTAAAATCATTATGTGTTTTTAAGTTAATTTTGAATTATTATTATTTTTATTTTCATTCTCATAGATTTAAAAGATTTAAATGATTTATTTATTAATTTACTGCCTTTGAATCTTGAAGATATGTAGGATTCTTACATGTAACACTACTTTACTTAAAGAGGATTTGGTCTGAATTTGACTCACAGGTTAACCAGTCTACGATTGGGTTTGTTACACAAGTGAATTTATTTAATGCTGTGTTGCAGCTTAAGAACTATTAAAATAATAGTAATAATCCTATGTGATTTTATCATATATTTAGTTCAAACTGTTACTTATCCACAAGAATAATGCATTTTGACACATTTAAAGCACTGTAGTTCCATTTATTTATGTACATTGCGTAAAAATAAAAAAAAATAAATCAAAACTCTTAAATACGCATTGCCTTGTAAGCCGGCATGTTTTGGGCAGGGATTTGTTCACATTGGTAACTTCATCTCCTTTGTAACTGCTGTGTGTTTCTGGCTCCCCCTAGAGGAGTGTATCGGAAAACTCCCTCGTGGCAATGGATTTCTCAGGGAGGATAGGTCGGGTGATTGACAACCCAATCGAGGCTCAGAGTGCTGCCTTGGAGGAGGGACATATGTGGAGGGTGAGAAAAAGACACTGTACATTTAGAAATAAAATCTTAATATAAATTAATTTTTTATGTGATATTTGAAAGTTGAGATGTCATAACAATTTTTTTCTTTGACAGTGAGCTTAATATTGTTTTACTATTTTGATTAACGTTTCTTGCATTCACTCAATTCATTTTTGTGTAACTTTTGCATTTTAACATTTTATGAGAATTAATTTTAAGCAATCAAATTCAAACTTTAGTCGTATTTGTATAGAATTGCTAGAAATGTATCTGCAGCTCTTTGTGTCATAAATTAATGACGGTTGCTTTCTGTTTCTGTGACACTTTCCTTCAGAAGAGAAATCGAGTGAATGCTTTAGGTTCCCACAGTCCCTTACACCAGTCTTCACTTAACTCAGGTAAATCTCTAGTAACATAAAAAGTGAATAACCTGGTGTTTTATCCTACCTTTTTGTATCATCATTGAAACATTTTTTTTTTCTTTTTTGCACTCTGTGCAGTCATCCACATAGCTCAGCTGTGGTTCTACGGCAGGATAACCAGAGAGGAATCCCATCGTATTATCCACCAGCAGGGACAAGTAGATGGGTGAGTCAGCTGAGCTGATAGGAGGAAAGGCATCCCGAAAATCTTTGTTTCCTCACACAGATTTTGTCTTCTTTCTACTGTGAAGGTTGTTTCTGCTGAGAGTCAGTCAGAGTAACCCGAAGGCCTTTGTCCTCACTTTGTGCCATCATCAGAAAATCAAACATTTTCAGATCCTACCGGTAAGCATTTTATCTTAGTGACGTCTTCCTCCTACAAGATCCTACCCCCCCACCCCAAAAAAAAAAAAAACAAAAGCCTTGTCAAGATGTAACAACATAAAGGGTTCTCACACAGTTGAAAGTCTGGAATTTCACCAAAGTATTTTGGGATCAGCATAAGTACAGAAAAAGATAAGAGTGTTGTCAGTTACGTCAGCTTGTCTGCCTATCTATCCGTTTGAGAAAAAACAAGGAATTTTGACATAAAAGATGTGTGTGAACCTTGAACATAAATAAGGAAAAAAAAATGCTATTTTGTTAAATCTTGAGGTCATAATTGCAAGCAAGTTCCTGCAGACATTTTAGAAAACAATTTTTGATTTGTCTATAGAAGAAAGGTTTGTCTTGGTTGTTTGTCTCATGCTATGTGGTGCTCTTGTTTTTATTCAGTGTGAAGAGGACGGCCAGGTCTTCTTCAGCCTCGATGACGGCGAAACCAAATTCACAGACCTGATTCAGCTGGTGGAGTTCTACCAGCTCAACAGGGGCGTCCTGCCTTGCAAACTCAAACATCCGTGCACCGTCGTGGCCTTATGACATCTTCGGACCATGTGACCGTCTGAAACTTGACCTGACTCTGCCTGAAAACTAACAGACAAAGCGGAGGGGATCGCTGTTCTCTCTGTCGTTTGTTCTTACCTTTCCAAGAAGCTGGTGAATTGACTGATGTTTCGCTGTTGTCGTTTTCTATTGTGAGTCTGCTGGACGTTGCTGACTGGCTGGATTTTTTTCTCCTGATTTTCTTGGACGTTTTTGTGGAAGCCGATGCACGACTTGCTCATGGGGTTCCACTTTTAAGAGAAAAAATAAGCAAAACAAAGATAAAAAAAATGAACACTGCCATTTTGTGTCGTCACTGTTGCAAAAACGCTTCATGAGATGCCGGCAATATTCATCAATAAGCTTGGGGGAGGGGGCCTCAAGGGTTGTCTCTCGAAAATCGACTTGATTTCCCTTAAACTGGACAATCAGCAGGATTGAAGCTATTGTGTGGACCATTTAGTTTCTTTCTAACTGCAGTGTCATTTGAAGTGTTGATGGCACATTTTCAAAATGTATATCACGGATGGAGATTATGTTCCGTTTGTTTGAAAAGTCGCTGCGGTGCACACAGCCTTTAAAGGTGCGTGGCATCTCTTGGTGCATTACTCAACTAGACATGGTGCCACCACACCATGTCGTTTTTGGCGTGAATGGGCATGCCCACATTTTACCGTGAATTTGATCTGAAGGCACCTGGCGGTCCTGCGTGAAATTCTTTTCAGTCTTTGAAACGTTACGTTTGTCAAACCTGCACTGTCCTCCCTTTTAGAGATTTCCTTAGCACAGTTCCTCAAAAAATTGCGTTTTTGCATCTGTTTTCCCTGCCATTTGAATGTTTGCAGCTCTATGTAGGTCACATTAGCCACAGCAGATCACTTGGTGCTCAGCATTCTGGGTTGCCACACCGTCTCCAAGATTTCTGCTTTGAAATATCCACAAAACTGTCCAATTCTTTTCATAATTTTGCCATTCAGTCATTAGCAGCTAAGTCAGAGCAGTTATACTAAACAGACAGCTGATTGTATTGTTCAGTTTTTTTTTAATTCAGGTATGGTAAAAGGAGCTTGGGACTGAGACTATATTATTGCATTCACATAAATATCGCCATTTTATTAAACTGGCCTGTTTTAAAGAGTTGATTCGATTTGGATAACTTCTGCCTTTCATGAAACACTTTTCCACAAACATCTGTATGGCCCATTTCACATTGGACTAAGAATCCAATGCAATTAAAAAATTTGTCTTTGCACGTTCTTGGAAAGGTCTGCAGTGAGCATCCGTAAGACACGTAATAGAGTGTGAAATTCAGCTCACTTGTTTTGAAAAGAACTTAAGTGTTCGGATTGTGGTGGTTCATAAAGTAAGTGGTTCATAAACTACAGGGGGCTACCTCGAAGGGACAGCGTTGTCTCCTCCTCCAAAGCTGTTCTGACGCTGGTGGTAGAGATGGAAAAATCTCTCCCAGACACAGAAAGAAACTCTAGGTTATGTGGAAACAACCCTCATGAAGTAGATGTTGTAATTTGTTGAGTGCTGCGAAAAGAGAAGCCTCATCATTGCCTTCAGCATGGAGATGGTTTATCAAATGGTTTGAATGACAAGTCATTGAGATAGATCCTGGAGACTGAAATGCTCTCTTAATCCAGTGTGAAGTGGGCCTTCTCAAATGACATGAAACACAAAAAGCAATGCTGTAGATTGCGTGAAAAACACTAGACCCAGATTGTGCTGCAACTTTTGTTCCATAAACTAGTGTTCTCTATAATTCAATAAGTGTGGCCTTTTTCCCCCTAGCTTACTTGTACACAGACAATATTAAATACCGCCTCTGCTGTCTTCATATAATTTTAAATGGCAAAATTCTATACAAGCTGCTGGTATCATGTAAATTATATGTGTAAAAACAGAAACACATTTAAAACAAAGGATGCAGACCCTTTCTGCATCAATCTCGTTACACCTTATGGAGCTTGCTACCGAATGTTGCAAGTAGGAAATGGATTGATTGAGATACATTTAGTGGCTATGTTAGTTCTTTAAGCAATGTCTGTTTATTTGTCTTTCACTCTCAGAACAGTTGTTGGAAATGTTGGCTTAAAATGTGTCTTACTTGATTCCCTTTTGTGATTGGTTAAGCCCCTGTTTCTGTAATTAACAAGAGCTAAAATAGTTTTATTGTTAGAGTTGGATCTTTACTTTATATCAACAGAAAACCTAATGAAAAGCAAAATCTATCTAACCCTAAACTCGACGTGTAAGCTTGAAGTCCATTTTGTTTTTTTACTTCCTTTTTGTCACTTCTCACAAGTTGCTGCCAATATGTAGAGTATCCTGCTGTGAAATGTCTCTCATAAATAGCAGTCTTTTTTTTTATCATTTGTACTCCTGGGCTTTTAGATTTATCTTTTTGTTGTTTTTAATTCAGGGCATTTTTGGTTGCCTTGTTTAGCTAAACAGCCAGCGGATTTTTTTTTAGATATGCGTACTTTTGTACATCAACAGCCATCTTTTATTGACCTGCAGGTTGTTAAAGGATTTATGTCTATGACCTGAGATGCAGAATAACAGCACTATGTTGTCTCTCTGTGCAAAGTCATCATAATTTATCTAAGATGCAATGACATTTTTTTTTTTATTTGATTGTCTGGTTTTTATTGATGCAGCAGTGTGTATTTATTTATCTGGATGTGTCTGATTACTTGAAAAATTTAGACTTTTTTTTGTTCTGTCTTAGCGCTGTCTCTGCTGTTTTTCGCTTGTCATTACCATGAAATCATTGTGACTATTATATTTGTAATGACATTACCTGAAATTATGTTTTCCTTTTTGTTTTAAATATTCCCAAAAGAAACATTGAGATTCACTAATTTCAATTTTTTTGTGGCCAATTTCCTCTCCTACTTTTGTACAAATTCTTTGACCTTCAAATATGGAAGTTAGCCTATTCTATCTTCTCTTTGAGAACTATAAAATACAAAGATAAAAGAAGCATTTAGATCCCTTTGTTCAAGCCTTCCTGTTGTGAGCATTCAATTATTGTCTATATTAGGAGCAGATCCTAGGTTATGCTTCTCACTGTAAAACTGTCCTGCTAATATTTTCTAACAAAGGCAAAATGATTAAGAATTTCACATTTTAAGCTTCCTTTAACAACTGCTATCAGTGATTAGCACAATTAGATTAACTAAAATGGCAGTAATATTTAAAACAAACGTAAAATAATTATGGGGTTCACATTTTAAGTTGGTTTTAGCAACGTACGTTAGCGATGTGTGCTTTTTTTATTCTTAGCATAACTAAAAACAGCCTGTATTTTCTAGAGAATGTAGAATTCCAAAGAGACTCCCAGCATTTCCAAATCCAGCATGTTCTTGGAAAAACAAGACAGAGGTTAAGAGCTAAAAGAGATTAGCATTGATGTACTTTGTTTAGCTCATCTGTTATTTGCTGAAAGTCTTGCTCTCTCACACCCTCTTGCAGCGTAATTTAAACACAGGCCTGTCCCATCATGTCTTTGAAAACTCAGTTCCTTTCTAAAATGCTTTCACCTGTCTCCTTTCTTTGAATTTATCTTAAACACCTTACTGATACTAAAAATTGATAAGACATAGTCTCCTATCCTCCGTTACTGTCTCCAACCTGAAGAGTATTACTTTCAGTGTACCCGGTACCTCTTAGCTTGGTGCAGACAGTGAGTTGAAAAAGAGGCTTTGATCAAGATGACAATCTGCAGATTATGATTTCTCATTCCATATATATTCAAATGACAAGTGTCATAAAGTTATGGTTAAAGCACACTGACGATATTAATGTCAATTTTAACCTTGAGAATGAACAGCAAGATGAATGTTGTAAAAATAAAAACACAAAAGAGGAAAAAGAAAATAAACAGGGTTTCTTACTAAAAATACCAATAAATATGCGTATTCAATAACCTCTTTTCTGAAGCTGCCCTCACAACAACAAAGTCTGTTAAATGTGTAACTTAAGAAAACCACTAGGTGTCACAATAGAGCAGCAGTTTACGTCTAAACTGAAAGTCAAAACAAATGCCTAATTCAAAACCAGTGTCAAAAAACTGAGTCTGCTTAGATAATGGGTATGAACTGGCCTTAATAGACGCAGGAAGTATCTTTCTATTGGACCCTTTTTACCTCAAAGTTTCTTAGTCAGTGGAGAATCAAATACAGCACAAGCAGCCTTAACAAACTTAGAAAATAAGTCTTGAAAGCATGTATGAGCAAACGGTGTCTGGGTAAAACAAACATCAGTACATGGTTGTAAAGCTGACCGTTGCTCCATACAGATTCACTATGAAACTTTAAGACAATTTCAGTTCAAACCAACAGTTTCCATTTTTTTCTGAGAAATGTATTTATTAGGCAAACTGCAATATTTAATTGATTATGTTTTATCACTTGCTTAATTGTGGATTGGAGTTGAAATTGGTGAAATTCGGATCATGTCCCTGGTGATATCACAATAAAACAAGTGGATTGTTCTGTAGTTGTTCAAAGGTTTAATCCAATACCTGTGAAATTAATTTCCACTTTTTTTCAAAACTAAGATCTTTAACTGGCTATTGTGAAGAGGTCTCTAGGTTTATGAGAAAAAGAAATATTACTTACCATAAACACTTTCACTTCATCAAGAACTCTCAAGCTGTGTTAGTCTCCGCTAGTGTTTATCCCATTGTGTCACACTGAGATGAAACTACTTAAGCGAGCTCAAAATATGCAACCTAAAAATGGGACATTGTGTGTTTAATTGTTTTAATTAGCAAAAAATCTGATCTGACCGTTTTTTGTAAACATTTTGTAAACACTTAAAAAAATAAAAAATAAAACAAAAAAACACCAATAGTACTGGTGTAGCACAGTCAGTTTTGGAGGCCATGGAAGCTGTAAATTAACTTCGAGGTGAGCACTGGAATGACGTCTAAATTATATTTATAAAGTTCATGGACATTTTGAATTAGGAAAAATGGTTCTTAACCCCAGCTAAAGTGTATACAACCCTAAACAAATTGTCAGCTTTTCAGCTCCTATGTCCTTTTTGCTTTTTGAATGAGTTCAAATCCATATGTAATTTTCTCAGCTGTCACAGTGCAAGATAATCTGGTTGTTCAAATGAGTAAAGTAAAAAAAAATAAAATAATAATAATAATAATAAAATAAAATCTATGAAAACTACCATGCATTTCAGGGAATGTGAACAGGAAAACTGACTTCTCTCTTTTTTTGAGAGAGCTTCTATATTCATGATGTGCTTTGCTTCAGTCTGTAAATAGTTGGTTGGCTTACTGTAATCTTTTCAGGTATTTTTGTAAAAAAAAAAAAAAAGAAAAAATAAGGGACTGATATATTCTGTTTATTGATATTAGAATAAAATGTTAATACGTTGATATAAAATAAAGTTAAATGTGTGTTTATTTACAATCCTGGTCAAAGAGTCATATGCACTCATCACCTTCATGAATGTCGTACTGATTTTGAGCTTTCGAGCTTTCAATCATGCATTTGAACTGTTCTTTTACAGGGTGGACTGATAACAGAGCAAATCATGTAATAAATCTGAAGAAAAGTTTTAATTTATTATGTTTGGCTTCCCCCCCCCACTCCTCTAGTCCACAGAGGCTAAAAAATTATACACGCCATGGGTGTCTGGTACAACCCACTGATGTTTGGTTGGCTGTTGTTTAACAGTTTTCACCTCAACCAATTCACCTGGATTTATTCTTCCATGATGTTTGACCACTTCCTTTCAAATTCAAAATTATTTTATTGATCCCAGTAGAAAATTCAATAAAATTCTTTTGAAATTTCTTTGAAGAATTAATAAAAAATCTTAGCTTCCTGGCACAGACAATGCTTTTCTGCCTTTCTATGTGGTTGGTATGAGGTCTCTTGTGGGGCTATTCAGTAAGCTCAATGTCTGCAGTATTAGTACTTAAAAGAAAGGAGTTGGACTGATTAATGGTGTCTTTGTTCGATTTTCCAAACTTTTCAACATCAGCATCATAGAGACTGCAAAGGATGACAATGATTGTGCAACAATATGAATCTGAAAAGACTACAATAAATTCTAGGGCGGTATATAGCGTGACACTTTGAAGATAGCCATTGAATGAAACTAAACAGTTCATCACCTAAAAACACTGTATCCTCAGTAAAACATGGTGATGGCAGTAGAGTACTCTGGGCTTACTCTTCTTCAGATGAATCTTCAGGTGGATAAAATTCTGAACAGTTAGTTTTGACACAAAGCATTACATTTAACTACTAGAAAGCTCAAGATGAAGATGGATATACTTTTTTCCGCATCGCTGAGTCCAAGCGTACATTTATATCCACAACAACCAACAAGAACAAACAAGCTAGGATTTAGGATTAGGTTTACTTAGGCAAATATCCTTGTGGAAAGTTATTAGTGAAAAAGGTCAAATTCTAAAGGAACTGAGATTTTCTGATTATCCACAAGATGGTGCTGCTCTATAAAAAGCTTAAGGGATAATAAAATGGAATTGTGGCACTGAACGTTCTCATTCTCTAAACATGCTTACTTAGGAGACGTCTACCTCCAGCAGAGCTGTAACAATGTATGGGTGTTGGTCTTGTGAATAGCTGGTAAATAGCGAGCGCGCATTAGAATCACGGAGCCTGACCTTTTGACCCCAGCTGGGTGTCACACCACTTGGATTATCAGTCATGCTAACGCAGCAGCTTGAGTTGTTATTGTGCATAAAAAAGGTGTCTAAAGATTAACGTATCTGAAGACCCGTTACCTCAGTAAATAAATAACCATATGCTCATGTATTGGTATTACATCAGAAAGGGATTTGCTTACATATAAAGCTAATCTAAATGCATCAAAGGTGATGTATATGTGCCACTAAAGTCTGCTGATGTACATGCCACAATTCCAAGAATTGTATGAGCTTTGGTTGGCGTTATGCCAAATTTTGTAGATTTAAACTAATTTGCAACAATTTCAATTTTTTTTTACATATTGCCTGCATGATTTCAAATTAACAATCACTACTAATATGTGCATGCATGTCTAATTATATTTAATGTACACTTATCTACAGAATGGGGCGTGGGGGACATGTCGAGGTGTGCAGAAGTGAGCATGAACAATATAAACCTCTGTTCTTTGGGATTCAGCAGAACACCTTGTTCGTGTCATCACTCAGGACTCACGCAGGCAAACCAGAGAAACAGCATTCTGAAATGCAGCCCCTCTGGACAACACTGACAAGACTCGAGTCAAAGCTTGTGTTGATTTACCAATAAAATGCCATGCAGGGTATGTAGAGACAAACATTCAGGCATGTCTACTGAAAAAAGAAATCGGTTTTGTGAATCATTTGCACAAGTTAGTGTTTAATTTCAGTCAATTAATGGTTGATTTGAATTAAACTATTATTTAATTCTTGAATAATAGTCCAATTATTCATGAGTTCTCTCTCCTTTTTTAACTTTTCATACTGTGAACAAAGACCCAGCACAACTAGCCATAAAACGAACCCTGAGCACGGGACTTCCACCACTTATTGAAAGTTAATATAGTGATATCTTAGGTTTAAAGGACTCAACTTCACACATTCAAACATTATTCAAGTCAATGTGTCTAAACTGGCCAAACTTTGTATTGTCTGAGTGTAAGTTTTCACCAACAGGACATTTCTCTTGTTCGTGTGTGATCTACAGGGCTCAGTTGGACTTGTAACACTTCTTTCTTGGGTCAGTATCCTCTCAGCTCATGCTGATTTTAAACCTAAATCAATATGATAGCAATGCTGCTAATTAGTTCATATAAACATCCGACAGGAACATCAGCTTTTATTCAATAACCGCACTAAATGTTTTTTTTGTGTGTGCAATCAGATCATGATTATTATTTTGTGAAGTGTATTTCAAAGTTGGGTTCTATTCATCCGTGCGTGCTTTGGGTTAGGAACACTTTATGAATCACTCTCCCTTGCGTTGGCAATGATCCCCTTTCCTATTGGCTGGCCACGTGGGGGTTGGTGGATTGGGGGTGGTAAGAGGCGAGATAAAAGGAGCAAATGTCTCCTGTTCTGCTCACACACACAAACACACTCAACACGTGCCTGGCTGTCCGCCTGGCTGCTCGTGGACGCAAAACAAAAAGTAGGCGAGGATCTACAATCCAAACGCTGCTGCTGAAGGTTTCTGGATCTGAAAGTGTGAGTACACACACACACACACACACACACACTCACATCCATACAGCATGTCTAATCCTATTTGAGATAAGGCTTCGGATAAGAGCTCTGACGCTTAACAAAAAATAAAGACCCGCTCTGTAACACTTGTTGAATGGCGTGGTGCAGGGGGCAATGTTCATGTCCTGTAGTGCCATTTGAACGGGCGTCACGAGAATAAGATACAACCTTTTTCTCCTACCATCGAATTAAATTGTCATTGTGTTTCTGTGAAACATTTACCCCCAAGTATAGATCATGTTCTGCTACTGGTCAGCTGTATAGGGAGGGATGTTTATGAGGTTGTTTTCATTTTACTAGATGCAGAAAAAAATATGATCAGGTGACTAGAGAAGAATATCTTGTCAGGACTTTTTTATAAGAGAGTATCAAACCAGAGTGCTCTGAGGTAAACCTTTTAAAGTCACACCACAGTGTAAGGAAAATAGACCGCGAAAGTAGCTTAAGGCTCAGTAGGGAGGTCAATAGTCGGTAACACTTTATTTGAAGACTGACATGACACTGTCATAAACATGACAGAACACCTGTCATAAACATAAAGAAGTCTTTATGAATGTATATGACAGTTGTCATGAAGTGTCATTCGGTAAATAATGACACTTTTAATGCAAAGTTGCTCTAAAAGTTGCATTAAAAGTCCATTAAAACTGCCAACTTTGCATGATTTTGTAAATTCTGATGATTTAATGCAACGTTGGCATTTTTAATGGACTTTCAATGCAACTTTTAGAGCAACTTTGCATTAAAAGTGTCATTATTTACCGAATGACACTTTATGACAACTGTCATAAACATTCATAAAGACTCCTTTATGTTTATGACATAAAGGAGTCATAAACATAAACATGACACTGTCATGTTTATGACAGTGTCATGTCAGTCTTATGCACACCCCTTCAAATAAAGTGTTACCCAATATTCCAATTATTCATTTAAAAATGTGCCGCCTTAATTAAAGGACAGCCTCTTAGACTTAATGACCAAGCCCTTCATATTAAGCACCAATAAAAAGATAATCCCGAAACTTTTAAATACATGTTTTAATCCTGCTTATTTGTGTTAACTCGGCTGGCTTTATTGTCATTTTTGAATTAACTGTAACTTCTGTAATTATTTTTTTTTGTGATCTACTGATCCCTCTAGCTCATGTAACACAAAATATGTGTAACTTTACATTATTTATTTAATCTTTTCTCTACAGATATTTATTTTGAGCAGAAGTTTAGACTGGGTAATTCAATACAGGCAAACTGTAGATGGTTAAAAGCAATAAAAATATGTTTTTTGTTTTATTTGCTAATTTGTCAGCTTCAAGGTAGAGTTAGTAGCAAAATGTCAGTCAGATATTACATATATTATAATTAATTCATTAACTAGCGATAATTAAATATTGCTATAGAAATGTAAAAAATCTAAACCTTAAATTTCAGCACAGTTATCCAGAGTGGAAAACGACAACAGTTACATCAATACAGCAACATAGGAATTATACATAACTATAATAACTATAATAATGGGAACCATCACTATAGGATGTTTTAAATATCTTAATCTCTAGATCTAAATCTTCTGTTTGCATGGTTCAACCTCAAGTTTCATAGGAAATGACTGAATGCTGTTCTGTAGGCAAAAGCCAATTGTAGAAAGCATTAAAAGTAGGAAAATCAAAAAGTGTTGCAACAATGATTTTTCTACTGTTGAATCATTGCAATGTGCTATTATATTTCTGCAAGAAAATACTTTTCATTGAAGGCTTTTCATATGTCTTTGTGTTTCTATGTGTAAAAGACTGGTATTACCAGAGAATGTGACATTTTTATATTTAGGGTTAGTGACAAAAACATTTTCTAAACCATTCTTGCTGTCAGAAATCTGGTTAATTCTATAATGTTCAATCCCTTCCCCACCATTAGAGCAAAGGTTAATCTTGAGAGGTAATGTGTGTGTGTGTGTGTGTGTGTGTGTGTGCGCGTGCGTGGGTGTGTGTGTGTGCGTTTATGCGTGCGTGTATTCTTTCCTAAATATTCAGAAATTCTAAAGGAATCACATCCCGCTGCTTAAAACACCAACAACACGTCCTGCCAAATCCATAATCTGTACTGCTGCCCAGTCGCATCATGGATGCAGCAGAGTTCCGACGCAGAGGCAAGGAGATGGTTGACTACGTGGCAGACTACCTGGAAAACATAGAACAGCGACCAGTGTACCCGGATCTGGAGCCAGGATATCTCCGTTCTTTAATCCCCACCGAGGCCCCACTTGAGCCTGAGAGTTATGAGGAAATAATGCACGATGTGGAGAGAGTCATAATGCCAGGGGTGAGGTGACACCATTTGCTCTTTTTATTTGCTCAACACAATAAAATTTGCAAAGATTTTCCTATTGTTTTTTCCAGGTCACCCACTGGCACAGCCCAAACTTCTTTGCTTACTTTCCAGCAGCTTCCTCCTACCCCGCTATGGTGGCTGATATGCTGTGTGGGGCCATCGGCTGCATTGGATTTTCCTGGGTAATCTGTGCACATATGCAGCACTCTCTCTTTAATTGATGCCACATTTCCAGATTCTATCCTCAGCTCGCGTCCTTCTGGAAGAAACGAGCTTTTGATGTGTGTCTTTGAATTTCGGTGACATTTTAGGCTGCCAGTCCAGCCTGCACCGAGCTGGAGACAGTGATGTTAGACTGGCTTGGGAAGATGCTGCACTTGCCTGAGAGTTTTATAGCCGGCACACATGGCCATGGAGGTGGTGTTATTCAGGTGAGCATATTTTTGTGGCGTCTCAGTAGCCATTTAAAATTCCACAGCCGAGGCTTGCTGCCATCACTCCATTAATCACAAAAAACATGTGATTTTATTGGAATTACATGCTGAAACAATGCTGTTTTATGCCTGCTAAGCAACATCTTTTTCTAATGTGTTTTCATTAAAAAAAAAAAAGACCAAATACATCAAACTATCAGGGATTTACAATGACAACCACATGCTTCTCTGTACGTTTTTTGGATTTTATATGAAAGACAAACATAAAGAAATACATAAAAATTGAGGCACTTTCCAACAAACAGTGGCATAATTAGTGGCTGCACAGGACGTCAAACTTGCAAACAAGGGGCTGGAGCTTACTGATTAGCTGAACTCAGCATCGCATTTTTCAGATTTTTATTTGTAAACAAAAACAAAAAATAACCTTCTCTTGATCCACTTCATAGATATTCACTTTACTTAAATATACAACGTAAAATTATTCAAAAAACATTGAAGTTAGAGTAAAGTGGCAAAGAAAGAAGACATTAAATTGAATCACATATTTAGAAGATAACTGTACCTGTCAAAGGAATGCTATGGTTAATAATATTTCCAAATTTCTGAACGTTTGGTAACATTTTAAATGACTTTGAAGATTATTACAAGCACAAATAACTGAGAAACCACTATTTAGACTGACATATTTGTCTGCAATCATCAGCAATTTATGCACTATTGATCTGTTGTCTTTTTTTCTCTCACCGGCTCAAACCAGGGGAAAATTGGCAGGAAATTGCCTTTTGATTGTGTCATTTCCAGGTGCACGACAGAAAAATGACAGTGATGGTGCCTGTATTGTTTCGTGTGGAAGAAGGCTAAGCATTAGTTTAGTGTTCCATTGACAGAAACCCAGAAAGCAATAGATGCGTGCACATGCGTTATTGGGACGGTGAATGGTGAGGCAGGAGAGTGCACTCTGATGATAGATCGTTTCATGCCTCCTCTGTTGTTTCCACCTGAGTGTGAGGGCGCGTTTATGCGTTGCGTGCTCATCTGGCTCATCGTCTTTTTGTTCCTGTCCTGCCACTCTTCGCTTTTTTTATAGCAGCTTACCAGCTCACTATGGCAACCAAAGGAGCTCTTCTTGCTGCTGCAGAGTTAATGAGTGTTGTGACAGCACACTGCCAGCCTGTTATTACAAACCGTGTGTCACCACACAGAGGAAATGGAAGGACTTTTTTTTTTAAAAAAGGTGACTTTAGAGTTCCTTTTATATTCTGTATGGCACAGCAGTTATAACTATGCAAAACTCTGACCGATGTGCTTAAATTGAAGTATAAACAAATATAAAATATAAACAACTAAAAATAGCTTGTCTGGGATGCATGTTTGTCATGGATTCTGTCTGTATAATTAGTTTGAATTGACTTGTATAAAAATAAAGGGCTCCTAAACGGAGGAATAACATTCTTTGATTCAAAATGTGAATTTTTTTTCCCAACTTCGATAACTCCTCTTTAAAAACTGTTTGAGTTCTCAAAATTAAGTATAAAGAGAAAAACACATGACTAATTGCAGTTAGGGTTTATTTGTGAAAGAAAATAGCGGATATATAAAACACAATATACTGCTGGATTTTAAGAGTTTTTAGACACAAAGTGGTTTGCAGAAGCAAGGATCATATGAACAAACCCAACCACAGTATTCTCCTGTATGCCTGAACATGCCTTGTTTTCTTGAATCCATTTTATTTGTGTTGTTTTTTCAAACATTTGAACCTGTAGTTGTCTGACAGGGCACAGCCAGTGAAGCGACCCTGATGGCCTTGCTCGCTGCCCGGTGTAAAACGGTCCGACGGGTCTTGGCATCAGACTCTAAAAAGTCTGAATCTGAAATCCTCTCTAAACTGGTGGCCTATACATCTGACCAGGTAAGTGTAAGAGTAAAGAAAAGCCTTTGTTTCAAAGAAAAGAATCATTGTTCTAGTTGCTGACAATATTAAATCTGACAGCATTTACATTACGGTTCAAAAGAGAACCGGGCTGTGTATTTGTAAAGTTTATGTGACAGTTTTTTATCATCTTTATTTAAAAAAATTTTATCTAAGAAGTCGTCATCATTTCTTCCAACATGCGTCACAGGGTGAAAAATAACAAAGTCAGAGTGGGGGGTCAGTGAGGCAGTAGCTATTGCTGATCAGGTTTGAAACCAGACTGACTTTGTGATTGGATTATGAAGTTGCCTGAGGGCCACAGAGACCTTTAGCAGGGATCCAGTTCATGTTCTTCAACAGCAAGTAGGAAGAAGTGTCTCTACCATGACAGGCTTAACATTAACAAGTGATGGTTGCCTCAGTGGAGGACCAGGACAAAACGTTGAATTCAAATAATTTGGAGCCAAACAAAGTATAATCACCAAATTGGGATGCATTTTCTTTAACTATATTTAATAAGCTTAATAATTAATAAGCTTATTTGATTTATTTTACTCCTACAGTTTCTTTAGACCATCATCTTCTGTATGTTAATCGTGTGACATTAATAAAAATCCTTAAAGCTGCTGTCCATATGTTCCTGTAAAATTGATCAGACTCGCATCAGATCTATGGAACAACACAAAGCTCTCATTTATTTCTCTATTTGGTTGTTGATGGTCATTTAATCAAGACAAAATCCAAAAGACGAGCTTCCTGCTGCCTTATTCATCTGGTGACATCCCATAAGGATTAAGACAAAATTCTTTTGAGTATGTCCTTCTGTGTTTTTCTTGTTTATCTCTGGTTCTGAAGAACCAGATCTCTAACCTGAGCCTAAAATAAGGATTCATAGCAGCATAGGGCAAATCTTTCTTTTATTGGTTAAGTTTTGATCAGATTAACTGTCTTAACAAATTGATGCACTACTGTCATTTCTGGGACACCGAAACCAATTATTTTTAACAATGAGTCAAATCTTTTACTGCACTTTTACT
The DNA here is from genome assembly GCF_904066995.2 of Poecilia reticulata. Classification (NCBI taxonomy): domain Eukaryota; kingdom Metazoa; phylum Chordata; class Actinopteri; order Cyprinodontiformes; family Poeciliidae; genus Poecilia; species Poecilia reticulata. The sequence goes on from NC_088845.1 coordinate 23,931,248, forward strand.
TCATAACTGTTCAATCACTCAGCTAAAACCAAAACAGCCTTATTTTGCCAAACAGTGTTCATTGTGGTGGTTTGAATAGTCTGTCAACACATTGAGGTGGTTTGAGTTCCATTGCTTCACCCGGGCCAGAATCCATAAACCTGGCATGTCTCTGCTTTACTCTGTAATGAACCACTAGCTCTCTAATCCTAGTGTAATAAATGGGTTCTGAGCAGAATATGATAGGTCATTCTTTTCCCAGTGAGATCTGTTGAATTGAACACATTTGTGTTTTTTCTTTTGTTTTTTACATATCTGAGACTTTGAAACAGGGTTTTTCTTTAGTTCAAAAGAAATATGTTCTGCTAACTTTGACATTATATTGAAAAATTCACCCTTTTTCCTCTGGGAGAGGTGCGGAGGGTTGTAAAAGCAGAATGCAGCATTAAGTCATTTCACGACTGGTAGACACATGGAAACTACACAGGTGGGAAAGGTCAAGCAGGGATATAAACTGATTTGTACAAGTTGGAGATGCAAGACTATTGCTGCCATCTTCACTTTATGCTTCAGCCGTACCATCCACGGCAACATCACTGAGCTTTGGGCTCATCAGAGTGAAACTGATTCTAACATGGACAGCCAAACTCAGATGCAATGTGAATGTGGGAGAATCGAGGTTAAAACTGATCGAAACCTGCTCATCTGCCAAGTTTTTAGCTAATATTTAGATTAGTTTAATTCTTTATCTTGAAGAATTATAAAGGTCTTTTAAAAAACAGGCCTTTATAAATCCTAAGTCAGTTTAAATCCATCACACAACTATGTCATATACATTTGTTGACAAGAAAATACACCCACTGGGTAGTATTGGACAAATAACTTTTCATGTTCATAAAAACCAGGAAGATAAATGGCATAAAAACTGTGAAACGTTCTGAGCACGTTTAATCCTCAGGAGGATTAAAAACGTTCTTATCTTGTCTTTCTCTCCAATATTATGTGTCTTCCCACCTCAGGCTCATTCCTCCGTGGAGCGGGCCGCCCTGATTGGAGCAGTAATGATGAGGAAGGTTCCTACTGACCAACACTACGCTGTTAGAGAGGAAATGCTGAGGAAGATGGTGGAGGAAGACAAAGCAGCTGGTCTCATCCCTTTCTATGTAAAAAACAACACAAAACACATTTACCCACAGTACCTAACGCACATGTTAGACACACTTCCAACCACTGAGCTGTGGCTGTCAGCTATGATGCAATTTCCTCCTGAGGCAGCTGTATGCACCCAATGCTTCTGCTGAAAGATAACAATGTTTCTGTCCAAACTAATGTATGTGTATCTTGTTAGGGGCAATAATTCCTGCCTCATCTGGACCCACAGACTTAAATCAACAAACAACGAAGGGGAGGTTGTAGTTGCTTTCCAAAACAAAATCAGACCCTCAGATGGATTTAAGAGAACAATATACCAGGAAAAAAATTATTTGAATTCACTTTTCTTGTGTAGAAATCTTCAGTTTCAAGCCTTATTGTGGTGGAAGTGAAAACAGACTATGACATACCGAATGCTTCGAGGTTCTGATTATCGATATCTGTGTTTTTCAGTTTTGCGCGACTCTTGGTACCACGCCATCATGTGCTTTTGATCATATCATGGAGCTGGGACCACTTTGTAAGTCAGCAAGTTGCAGCCAACTAGAATCCCTCAGATTACTCATGGCAGGAAGCTCTGATGACTCTGTCTGATTTTAGATAGGCACATTGTTTCTTTTATTTTCTTTATAAACTTAATAAGAAGGAGGATTTTTTGGGGGAAAAGAAAATACAGATCCAGCCAAGACCAAGGAAATAGAAATGTTTATTAAATTACTTGTACCAGTGCCATTTCAATGTATATTCAGTATTTAATTTTTTAGGCTTTTAATTTAGAGAGAGATTAATATTTGAGGCTCAGGATTTTTTTTATTTTTTATTAAAAACTTCCCAACCCAGTTTATTCTTCAAGAGTTTATGAAGCCACTTCTTCATCTTTTTCAGGTAATAAGGAAAACATGTGGATGCACATTGATGCAGCTTATGCTGGGAGTGCCTTTATTTGTCCTGAATTTAGGCCTTTACTGAATGGCATTGAGGTGAGTAAAATCCTTGGAAGTGCTTTGTTCGTGCTCTACTATGCAAAAAGTATTCACGCCCCTTTAACTTTTTCAAATTCTGTAATGCTACAAGCAGAAACTTCAAACTAGTATTCATATTTGAAGTACCAAGTGGAAGAAAAGATAAAGTTTTCAACATTTAATTTTTACATATGATGTTCATTCCAGATTTACAACAACACTACGTGGAACCAGAACTGCTCAAGGAATATTAATGTGTCAAAGTCCAAGCCTCAATCAAATTGACAATATATTACGAGACTCGAAAATGATAATTCACAGACACTCTCCATCCAAACCATTTAGTTTGTGGCTGTGTAGAACTGTTAGAGACATAGCATGAAACACCTGTATTAGAAGATGCACCAAAAACCATGAATTGTTTTCCTTCCCCTTCACAATTATGCCTCTCTTTCACCTTTTCTCTAAGGAGAAATCCTATGGAAATGCAACAAGATTTTTGGTTGTAGTCTGACTAAATGAAATGTACAAACGGTATGAATGCAGGGAACTACATAGCCCACTGCGAAATTGGCAGTTTTGCATAACATAATATAATCAAGCTGCATCAATAAACCTCCTAGGAAAAATACAATAAAATTAAATATTCAAACAAAATTACCCTTTTGTTCATCATGGTCACAAGTAGGAGTACTCATCCATTGTCATAGGGACAGCCTGTCTCTGACTACTAGCAAGGACAAACACTTTCTGTTCAATTGCCTAAGTATTATCTGTTATTGGATTGTTGCGACAAAACACTGACTTTATGGTTCTTGAAAAGGGCATAACGTCAAAGATGGACTAATGTCAAGGAGGACGCATGCAAAGCAGAGCAACGGGGCGAACAATCGGCATAAGACGCAGGAGCATAAATGTGCCTTTTGATTCTACCCAAGCAGCTGTTGCTCCCTACGCTGTGCAGAGACGCAGAGATAAGGGCAAAGTAATTTCCTGAGGCAGTGTTGGACCTTTATATATCACCGTTTATTAGACACACCAGTTCAAAGAGCGGTCTAAGGAGATAGGAGAAGGCTGTCTTGATGTTAAAAGCGCCAACAGTTTGATCTTTTTGTTGACTGGTAGAACGCAAATACACTTTAAGTTTGAATGTTGTTCTGTAATTTTGCTGTCTTTTCCATTTTGAAATATTTGTTGTCAAAATCTATATATTTTTTTCATCTCAGAGCTGAGAGCATAAAACAGTATTGCAGCGTTGGGTTGGAACATGAGGTAGAATCCAGGTCTTTTTTTGCATCAGAACGACACCTCCCTGACTGTCTGGTTGCCAGGATATGAGTGATGGATAAGGAGGCAACCAGCATCCTTTGAGTCAGTCAGCATGGCAACTGTCAGCCAGGACTCTCAATCACATTGTCTCTGCGTTATGTTATTGCATTTGTGGAGGTAGAGGAAAGGATATTACAAAAGATAGGTAACAAAAAGATGGAAGCAGATTGGGAATAACTCATCTCTAAGCGAGGAAGGAATGATATCTAATGCACTCTTCAAGCTGCCGACTGGATGCTCCTCTTTTGCATTGCAAATAAGTTGGGTCCCCTTTAGTCTAGACATTAATGTTGGTGACTAGATTTCCTCTGCAACCACTGAGATGGATAATGAAGTTATATATATTTTATTTTTACAAAAAAAAGTGATTTTCACAATTAGTTATTCAAACTTACACCAAATCACAATGATATTTGTTTGTTTTGGTACAAAATATATTTATTTGCATTTCAACTTCACACATCAGTATGTTTTATTGGGATTTCATGTGATAAGACCAATACAAAATACACAACTTTAACCAGATTTTATGTTTTTCATGTTCTTTCAGAAATAAAGCATCTGAAAGAACTTTATTTCAGAAAGTTCTTGCTGTGTCCCTACACAAGATGCTTTCACCACCATATTTCAGAGTTGGGATTATTTTGTTGAAATTAGTACACCCCTTCATCCCTGATCTGTTTAGTGACTTCCTGGCTCTGCAGGATGCGGTTTGTTCAATGGTTCTCTAACAAACCATTGATGCCTTCAAAGAACTGAGAATAAATTGCCCACAGGAGGACTTTATTTTGCAACTTCTGGGGATAGTTACACTGGGTTTGGTTTGGTTTTGCTATATGAGAGTAAAAGAGGTTAAATACAAATCTATCACACTCTTTTATGATTATTACTAGTAAAACATTTTAAAAGCTGTCTATAATTCCTTGTTTTGGACTACCTCGTGTTTGTCAATCACAAAAAATCCAAGTAAAATACATAACTTTGAGGTTTAAATGTTAAATACTACTGGGTTTCAGATGAGGTGGCACTGACATCACCCAATGCACATGGAGGGCCAGAAGTAAATTCAGCCCATTTATTTCTGTTGATCCAGCATCAAAATGTCTAAAGTTTGAGGCCTTTACAATTGCTCCAACTGTTCTAATGAAGAGAAGGTAGTTGGTCACAAGGGAGTTAATTTTAAAAAACTTACTGAAAAAAGAGAAGAAAAGTGGATGTACAGCTAAAACAGGAGATGCAGAAACTAACAATGCCAAAGTTTGCAGCACCACTTTCTAACAGGAAACAATCGCATCGTTTATATTGTATTTTCAGATACTTATTGGGCAGTTACTTAGAAAGCCAGGCATTCATATGTAAGGTAAGATATATTATTTTATGCCCTACCTTGGTTGTCCTCAGAGTGATAATGTTAGCAGTTAGCTCAGTGCCAAGTCGAACAGAAAATATAATGTTTATTCAGTGGGACTTTCATGCTAAAAAAAATAAAACTAAAAAAGCTAAATAAATTAAATATAACCTATCCAGCCATAGTCACCATGAGCTGCTACTATTCCCCACAAGCGTCGTGTCTAGTGAACAGACACCAACACGGGGTTTCTGTAGATCGGTGCGAATCGTTGACCTAGATTGGACCTGAAAACAGCGTCCTTCAGCGACTCAACATTAACATACAGCATGAATTTGGGAAGCTAAATAAATTATTTACCAGGAGATTTAAGCTCATAAAATAACATGAGTTAGTTCGTTGTTAGCGATAGCATCCTTGTAAGACTAAAATTACTTAAAATAGCACAATTCACTACTCAACCGGCCCAACCTGAAACTAAATACCTCCAGGTAGTTAGTTAGATCGCCTCGATGCGGGTAAGTCCTCAAGAGAAGTCTTTTTTTTTACCGAGATAATATTTGGAGCATTAGCTGCTCATTGTGATAAATTTTGCTGTTTTGAACAGGAGAAATCCCCTTATGGCCCTCCATCTGCATTTCGCACGTCATCCGGGTCACGTGACTGAAATCCAGTAATTGTTTGTTAAAGTTTAAGGGGTGTAAATACTTTTGCAAGATTCTATTCACGTGAATCAAGGAATGATATTGAACAATAAATAATTTTGTCTTTATTTTAAAGTATGCAGACTCTTTCAACTTCAACCCACACAAGTTTCTTTTAGTCAACTTTGACTGTTCTGCAATGTGGTAAGCCCCCAACACTGCTTTGCTTTCTGAAAAAAAAAAAAAAAAAATATATATATATATATATATATATATATATATATATATATATATATATATATATATATATATATATATATATATATATATAATTGTGCTACTGCAATTAGACATTGAATAATAGTTTACATATATGAATGATAGAAATATTTTTCCAAGAAAGTAACCCATTCTTCAAAAGTCAGCGTTCATGCTATATGACACAATAGCTTCACATTTGTCTTTGCTTTCACTCATGGATCCCTGAAGCTACAATGAGAACTGATATCCATCTACACCTTCATCATTTGCACTGTAAAAATAGAACCCAGCCTTCCACCTGGCCCATCTATCAGCATCTACTAAATAGTGCTTGCTCTACAGGATAAAATGGCGTCAGAAGAGGTTTTTAAATAACCTTTTTCCTCATTCTGACAACAAAATAAATAGAAAATTGGGCAGTGTGGACATTACTGAATGTGCATGTGGAAATTACTAGATAGTGAGAAAAAAATGATTTCTACAGGTTTTATCCCAATATGTATTGTAAAAACACTCAAAACTGAACTGAAAAAAGACCATAAATAGAAAGTGAAACTGTAAAAATTTTGTCTGATGAGTAGTTTCTGAAAAAATAAAAGATCCTGAGACAGTAGGTTTTTTGGACATTTCTGAATTTATATAAATGCATTTTTCATCCTCTCACTGATTCATCATAAAAGCAGTCCATAATTTATGAATTTCAGAATACAATGGTCAAAAATATTTTGGGTGAATTTACAATAAAGTACAAATGTTATCTGATTTTATCAACAGGGTGAAGAAGAGGGCAGACATCATTGGAGCTTTTAAAATGGAACCTCTCTACCTGAAACATGAAAACCAAGAATCAGGTAGAGTCTGAATCATTTTTCAGTCACCTTCAGCTATAATATGCAGAGCAGTTGGACCCCATAAAAGTATTTTGAATTGTAATCTATTTACAACCGCAAACAGTGATGTTGTGTTTGAGCAATTTAGTGCTCGAAAAACACCTTTACAAGATAACCTTTGATGATATAACCCATGTCTCTGTGAACATGTCTGTTATACGTGCTTTGTGTGTGTGGGGGGTGAGCATTGTCTCAGTCTGTAGATGGGCTCAGATTTGCACTATAATTTGTTTGAAAGGCAGAGGCAGCTGCCGCCCTCCACATCGAGGCACCTTACAAAAGCCGGACTCTTCAATCTAATTAGTGGTTAGTAGCACAAGCTAGCCCCTTTCTACAGAGATCAGCTACCTGAAGGCGTTGTGGAGTGACAAGGCTGTGATCAGTAAGATAGAGAAGGTGGGCACATTGGAGAGGAACAACACCTGGCCAGATAAAAAAAATAAGCCTGACACTTTATCAGCGAAACGATCCCGAAGCTAAAACGTGTTGACGTTTCACTGAATTAATTCATGTTTATGGAAAAAAAAAAATTTGCCTGGTGAACTAAGAACATCACCTCAAAGAGATTAGTATGTTATTTTGACCACCTCATGTGTGAATACAAAATTATCGTCTCACCAACATTTGATTATCAGCATTATTATCTTTTCTTTCAACAGGGCTGGTCACGGATTACAGAGTAAGAGAAATCATCATTGTAAAAGACCAGAATATCTGCAGTAACACAAATGTCGTAGTATTGACCACTTTTCTGTCTCCGAACTCCAGCACTGGCAGATTCCCTTGGGAAGAAGGTTTCGCTCTCTGAAGTTGTGGTTTGTGTTTCGAATGTACGGGCTGAAGGGCCTGCAGGCTCACATACGAAAGGTAGGCAACCAGCTGAGTAACTGAATATGATGCTTCCAAATGTATCTTTGCCTTTGTATGAGTTGATTCATCTGAAATATTGGCCCCCCCTGCTGTGTCTTGGTGTCACTGGGATGTATGACAGATCAACCCAAAGTGGATCATAGTTGTGAATTGGAAGGAAAAGGATACATGGGTTCCAGTTTTTTTTTTTTTTGACTAATAGAAATAAATCCTGACCAGTTTCCCTAAAGAATATCAACCCCACACTTTTCACAGTATTGTGTGTAATGTTCTTTGAAATTCATTTTTTTCATTCTCTTCTAAATTAAGGTTTTCTTTGTTGGTCGATGAATGACGATGTTTGATATGAATGTTTTTGCAATTCTGATTAAATTCTGTTTTTGCAGGTATAGACTTTTATAATGATATTTGTTAATAATTTTAAAATAAATCTCCTATAATTTTTCATCATGTCAGTGCAAATAAAGTCCATCCGTTTTCCCACACTGTCTTAATAATTATTATGGTGTAGGATTAGGGGGGGGGGTTGGAATCTGTCCCAGCAATGACTGGGTGTAAGATAAGGTTTTTTTTTTTTTTTTTAACAATCCATCACTGACCCAACACAGAGAAATACAAGACAGGCCAATCATGAACACACTGAAAATATTATTTACGTTAATGCAAAAAGTCCCGTTTTTGAGCTGACTGACTTTGCCTTCTTCCTCTATTTATTTGACATTCTTCTCTTATACCCATCCCTAAAACTGAGCTTTATGGTAAATGCCATCTCCATCTTCGCTTTGCACATTTAACCCCTCGAAATCCTCTTCGCCAATAACGTCCCTCTTCTGTGCCCCTGCCTGACTCATCTTCATCAGCGTAACCGTGATCCATCTTGCCAGACATAGAACACATGTGACTGATATCTCCTTCTCGGTAGCAACATTTCCTCCCATCTCTGACCGCATTGCTGCTCGTTTTTTTCCTTTAAATCCTTCACGGCTGAATGCCTGGCTGTCTGCGTTCCCCTTCCTCCTCTTCCTCCTCCCTCTGGTCTGCTCCGTCAATCAAATGAGCCTGTTTCATGTTTATTCTCCATTTTAGATAAAGTGGCAGCTTCTGAGAAGAATTACTGCAGCTACATACATAAATAAGGCACAAAATTGTGGCCACTTTATTTTAAGTAGCTTCTCTTTTTGTCCACAAAATAGCCTTGATGAGCAATGATGGCATAAGCTGAGAGCCACTGGAGGTAACCTGAGGAGCCGGTTACCAGGATGTAAGCAATAGATCTCTGTTTACTGATGGATGATGGGTTGAGGGAGTGTTATAAGGTGCAAAAACTACATGTGCAGCATGCACTAACAAGTTACCCTCGCGTTTTAAAATAAATATTTAATGAACATACAATAAGTACAAGACAGGAAATAAGGTTACTACCGTTAATTATCTACTAAACCTTTTGGAAACAAATAAATAAAATGATGAATTGCCGTTGCTCGTGTTCGGTGTGTGTCCTGTCTTTATTATCATGGCTAGACTGATGCTCACTTTCATCCAGCATCTCAAGGGCCTCTCTGATCTTAAGTGGATAAATTATGCAGCAGCATGGCTGATCACTCACAGCCCGTCTGAAAATCATATTTGTTGAAAGCAGAATCTATTATATGGCTGATGTTATGCCTCCCGGGACTCGCCTCTTGTTGATGTAAACCTTTACATGACTAGCTTGTTTCATCAGATGTCAAACTACTGACGATTACATGCAGTTCTTAAATACTGCCAGATGGGTTGTTTTAAAGATCGCTTTTAGTTACGCAACTCAACACTGCCATCTAGTGAGGAAAATGACACATCTTACACCTTTTAGTTCAGTTTTCTTGTGTTTTTTTGAGACATAATAATAACAATTAAAGGGACATAATATCCAAACAATGCTTCAGAATGTGGAATATTATGACCTTATTTTTCAAATGTTTAGTCTGTTATGCTGCTTTCCCACAGTAATAAACAGAACAACACCAACAAAACGGCAAGTTTGTTGAAAAGTTAACATTTTATTTCAGAAATGTTACTTCTTCAGTTTCATTAGTTGGTTTTCTTACTGAATCACATGTTCGATTAAAAAATAATTGTCAGGGAAGATGATCTTCTCTGACAAATGTCTCTCTTGACCCAGTGATATTTTTTTGCATGGTTGTAAGTTAGACCCTTTAATTATTAAAACCTCCATCTTGACATTTTGAGAAAAAAAAAAATCATCAAATGAAATTTCATATTTGTTTACTTGCACTGTGCATTCCTGAGTACATTTTATGTTGAACTTTAGGGCATTTTGGTGTCTTCTGTTTACAGCAAGTGGCGCTGGCGAAAGAGTTTGAGAGCCTGGTAAGAGCAGACAAGAGGTTTGAGATCTGTGCTGAAGTTGTTCTCGGACTGGTTTGCTTCAGGCTTAAGGTAATAACATACAACACCAGCCCCATAGATTTTCTCTAATCTGTTCTTTTCTGTAATATTTGTCCTCTTTTCAATATAGAATTGGAAGAGGTTCCTCTAAATTTAAGTGCAGTCCATTCGCTGTTTACAGGATTAGGCGAGGGACTTTGAAAATGTCAAATTCAGTTTTCCAAATAAGGAAAAGAAATGAAATTGTTTAGGACGTTCAGGATCAACTCAAAACTGCTATTTGGCTGACCTGCAAAGCAGGAAGCTGCCGTGTCTCTACCCAAGATGAAACTAGTTTTACATTCTCATGCATGTATGAATGCTGACCAAAAAAAAAAAAAAATCTCCTCCTCCGGAATGGACATCTTCAAGTTTGTAAAAAGTTGAAGCTGTCCTCTTGGACTTAGCAACTGGAAAATATTTTGTTGTCTGATGAGGCAAAGACAGGAGAATTTTCCACAATGACAACAAGTACGTTTGGATGGCAAAGTGTTCCTTTAAGGCAAAGAACATTTCACCGACATTAAAGGTTGCATTATGCTGCCAGTGGTTTCAGACAGTGATTCAAATGATGTAGAGAAGAAGGACATCCTCCATCTCAAATCCACATTTGGGACGGATGCTGGACAAAGGTGGGTGTTCCAAAAGGACAATGCAGGGTATTAAGCTTTATACACGATTCTGACCTCAAAGCTATTAAAATGTTATATGCTTAAAAACTTTTTTTTTTTTTTGCCAATGAACCAATCAGTAAAAATAATGCTCTAACATTTCTGATAAGAGGGAATGTGTATATCCAGCTTCTAGACTAGAGTCTGCAAAATGTTTAAAAGTGTGAACCTGATTCTTCTTCTTTAAGACCTATTCTAGTCCATTTTTTTTGATGTAACAAACTTCTTCTCTTTCTAAAAAGTTTGCCGATTAGGAATCTCAACATCACGCTGTCCCTTCTCTTAGGGCTCCAATGAGCTGAACCAGAACTTACTGAAAAAGATCACAAAGAGCAGGGAGCTGCACCTGGTGCCCTGCCAGCTCTCTGGGCGCTTCGTCCTGCGCTTCGCCATCTGTGCACGCAGTACTGAGTCGCGCCACATCCAGCAAGCATGGCGCCACATCACACAGCTAGCTTTTGAGCTTCTGCAGGAGCAGCCACATTGACCATGACTTTAGGAAGCATCATTCCACTCTGATGCTGAAATGACAACCAAAGTTTAGGCAAAAGATTTGTGAAGTTTGCAGATATAAAATGCCCTTGTGCTTATTTGTGGAGTTTTTATTTTTGTAGCTGTCAGTAAAGTTTTCTGTCTGCAGTCATGTTGGTAAGTCTGAGAAGTATTTGTCATTATTTTTGCATATGCTTGACCGTCTTGAAGATATGTGTGACGTAAGCATGACTTAATCCATGCTGTTCAAAAAGTCCTAAACAAATAAAAAGGGAAAGGAGTAGATATTACGTTTTGCATCTGCAGTTTCTTCATTCGTTGTCTAAGCTTGTCTTTGTGACTGCTTGGTGATTTTGTACCTGTTCTCAACTTGTGCACTTACCTCTCTGCTGGCTTTTCTGTGCCCGTTCTGCGTTTTCTGGTTGTCAAAGCTTTATGGCTAAATGAACTGCAGCTTAGCTTTATAGCAAATGCATCAGTGGTGCAAAAAATAAATTGTTTAGTCAGCATATGTCTGCTGCTTCATCTAGAACCAGCTTCTCAATGTACTGTATCTGAATGTTAGTGAAATTTAAGAGATAAAATGTCAAGTTCAAAAACTCCGGTATTGCTAATTTGAATAAATCCACATTCAATATCTGTTTTGTAAAGATACTGGTGTTTCAGTTATACCGGCACAGATGAGGTAATCATTGTTTTATTTTCTTTATTATTTGTCTTATGCACAGTGGGCATTTGCAATCTGTAGCATAGGAGCACAGTATAGTTATATTCTTTGAAATAAGAAAAGGAAGAACGAATGTTTCCTAATTTACAAATGCGAAGCACTAATAATAATTTTCTTTAATTTTATTGGAAATTGTAATCATGGGTTATTTTTGTACTCAGAGATAATACAGCAAGTAAGTTGAGATAAAAGAAAACAATTTTAAGCAAATGTGCTTACTGCGTACGTATGAACGGTATGATGTGAATTTGTGCTTACAGAAATAGGCCTACTTTGGGTCTTTGAATCCCACCGTGATACGACATCTTTGACTACAGATAAATATAATCCATGGTTTCCCTTGAATTAACCAGTCATGTCTGTTGCTGTCTTCAATGGGACTCGCTCTTGGAAGCTTGTATTTTTTTTTTTTTTTACAGTCTTTCATCGTAAAGCCTATGTTTAAATTTCAGGATCAAGAAGTATGAATATGAACTGTTGCAATGAACAAATGTGATTAAAGCATTGATGTCTTTCATCTGTCTGGGGAAAAAATAAATAAATCTATGGCTTGCAATCAACACCTCCTTTGATGTAGGAGTGTTTTCTTCGTGTGCTCCATGCATTGTTAAACATTTTTTAATGAAGTCTGCTGTAATCTGTCAGATATGATTTATATTTTCTTGACTTGTTTGACTCCCACAGACAGAAATGTAATAGTGCCTCAAAGTGGAGCTACAATAGCTACTGAATTATATCATAAGTTGTTTATAGCTCAGAGTCATGAAAGTATTGCTTTAGGTATTATCAGTTATTCCTTTTTTTTCCCCCATAATCATCCAGGGATTTCATCAAATGTTTTCTAAAGTATTATTTTACAGATCTAACTTTATGAAGTCCTTGCTTGATTAAAGATGGCAGGCGGAGTATACACCCTTTCTCTCCAACTAACATGCTGCACCAATCAGCTTCCTCTGAAGATGCTAATCCCTGCAGACCAAGACTAGCCTTCTATAACTACAGATGGGGATTCACTGTTAGACGTTAATGCTTAGTCCCTGATTACTGCTCCACATTACTACCCTGTTGATTTATTTATCTCATAATATAATGCATAAGTAATCATAGCCAGACAGGATGGATTTGGGTAACATCTCCTTTAGAGTTCATAAAGAGAGAAGGGCTCTTGGCAGGTTTAGTCTATGATAAGACATCGTGGCAAGACTACAGGGACATAAAAGTACTATTACAGAGGTCAATCACTTATAATTATGCACTTGACTCATGTAACCAGCATGAATAAAAGATGACTTTTACTCAATATTTTTGATGAGCTGGGCAAAACACACACAAAACAATGCACTGGAGGCACTACAATACACTCAATAGAGGAAAATGTAGATTTGACATTCTACTTTTTTATTACCAAGGAACACCATGTTTACTTTTTATGAATTTCACTGACCTGTTTTGTTGTTCATATTGTTTTTCTATTGGGTTGCTTACTGTGCACAACAGCTTGGTTTTTAATTTTGGTAAGAATGTATTTCCAGAAGATTTTAAGTTGTGTATTAGATACCAATAGAATGAGCATTAAATTAAACAAGAAGAAACAGAGGTGAAAGGCTGAATAAAATAGGAAGTTTCTTCATCGTCTTCTAATAGAGGATAAGATATCATAAGTGACTCATGAATTGACAAAAAGCCTGAGTAAAAGGTGGTGTAAGTTTTTTTTTTAAGTATCACTGTTCTTTGTGGAGTTATGAAAATAGGCAAAAATTGGTTAAGTTAGTCTTTAATCTGTATTAGAAATATTGTACAACATTTAAAAATGATTAAGCATCGTATTTCTTTGGAGGTATGTGTGTCTGTGTGCATTACAAATAAACATTAAAGCTGCACTTTACAGCTTTGCCACAAGGGGACGCCATAAATTACATAAAATTCACCATCCATGGGTTTCACACAAATAAAATGCAAGCTTTTGAATACAAGCTTTGAAAACAGGCTAAAACTGAAAAAGGTTAACATTTACCTTTCTTTAAAATTTGGTTTTCAAATTATAATTCTGAAGCTCAAACTGAGCTGGACATTACGGGAGTTCAGTTTCATTAGCCACTCCCTGCCTTGACCGGTAGTATTAAAAACATAATTAAATAGAACATGCCTGAGACACAAAAAGTAGCTACAAAGATCTGAAAAAGCAACAGACAAGAAACTGTATTTCACATCTATTAGTCTTTAAAAGGTTACAAAGTCATGTATAAGGTAAACTGCAGTAAGAGCCATTATCTACAAATGAAAAAAAAATAAATGGAACAGTGGTCAACCTTTAGAAGAAAGCCAATCAAAATTAGTCCACAAGCACATCATTGACCATACAGGGGATCCCAGAAGAAACCAGAACAATATCTAATGCATCACAGGCCCCAGAGTTTATGATTCAGCAATCAGAAAGCGACTTGGCAAAAGCGGTTTTCAAGAGTTCCAAGGCTTTCCTATAAAAAAGTTTTTCTTAAAAAACTACCACCTTACTTGTGTCAAATAACATTTTGGTAATCTATGAGAATATTTTGTCTGTGGAAGAGACAAAGAGACAACAGTGGAACAATTTTTATTGGTGTAAAACACTCTATGTCATTTCAAAAACAGAACATCACAATGAAACAGCGTTGTGGTTGTGTGATGGTCTTGCCCTGCTTTCTTCCTTCATGACCAGGATATGAGTGGCTGCAGTCAAAAGTACAATTAGTTACTGGTTGTAGGAGAAAATGACTTTTTCACATACCGTAATAATTCGGGAAGCTATTGTTACCTAATAAACATTATTTGATGTTTATGTTTTGCAAAAAAACACGCTTTCACATCATTGTCTATTTATTGTATTTAATATCTATTGAGTATTTTAAATGTGGTTCCCACGGCGTTTTGTACACAGCATTGTCATTTTTAAGTTTTTGCTTAATGCTCCTGACACTTTTTTATGTTTTGTTTTGGGTTTTTCTTTTCTACAAGAGCAGTTTTGAAGTTAAAAACTTCAGGGGGAAAAAAAAAGAAATAACGACTCAGTCAAATCCTGTGAAAACTCAACAGCTCTAATGTTTTGGATTTTTGGAAATGTACCTCAGACGAGCTCGCATAGATATCTTGCATTCACTTCACAGACTGCAAAGTAGGACTTTGATGTCGAAAATGCATGACAGCCTTTCAGAATGTAACTTAGGCGGCATGTCTCAGAGCAGCAACAAAGAAGAACCTCCCGGTGCCCTTCCTGTTCCTGAGGAACAAACTCAGCCTGAACACTTACCTCTCTCACAGGGCAAGTTTCAGTCATTTGTTGTTTGAGCTTATTTGCTGAAAGCTCGTCCAGGACACGCTTTTCACTTGGGAGGCATCAGATGGGAAAATATTGCAATCTGGTGGTCATCAGCACGTAACTGAATCTTAAGTCACAACTATACTTGAAACCTCAGAGATCACATTACATGGCCAGCATTTAATGGTTGGTGCTGAGCTGTACACTGGCTGCAGTTCACTCTAATACTTAATAGATAATTCTGTTAGGATGAGAGTTTCCTGGTAAGTGTGTGGCAGTTTTAGCGTGCGAGATGAATAGGATTTTATTACATCTTGCTGGTGGAGATTCTTCTGTAATTTCACTTCTTGGGAGGAAGACGGTCTTCTGAAATGTACAAAAGACAGAAGGCAGACTACGATGGGGGGTGGAGGGGGAGGGATGGTAAAAAGATGGGTTGAAAGTGCACCAGCCCACACAATAAACAGCACATTAGACATGAGAGATCATTTTCTGGCAGTTTAACAACTGAAGGAGCCCATTATGAATCGTGCATGTATGAGTCCAGTGTGGTTGTCTGAGCAGTATTACGCATGCAGAACTTTAAGTTACAAACTGTGAACATAACTCACTGTTTGCTGTTTGATCTGATATTAAAAAAATCAAGATACGCAGAATTCAACAGACTTAAACAAAAAAAACAACTAACAACAACAACAGTACCTCTCATGAACATCCCCCTTCTCTGATTTGCAAGATCCCAAACTTATATTGCACCTGTTCTGACATTTTAAAATGCAGTACTTACCAATCTTTTAGCTCCAGCTTCACGTTAAATAATAACAGTTGTGATTCAGTCGTTCTTTTTCATTTATTATTTATCAGGTTATCAGTCTGAAATTAATTTGTTGCTTTCCCGTTATGCACGTCCCCATTATGCTTTTGAGACAAATAGGTTTCCTTCATTTGTACTTCTCACTAATGTGGTTTATGATCAATTAGAATCAATTAGAGGTAAGCACACTCCAACTAAGTTTATCAGAAATTAACGTGTAAATCTATTATCATTTAATGTAATATCAAGATACGTGTACTTAAGGTTTATAAATATAAGCAAACTAACAAACAAACAAGCACAAATGAGCTATGAGCAATTGCTTCAACTAATGCAATTTAAAGAGTAAATGTCTAAAATAATGAACTAGCACTGATTTTTAACGGGGCACTATTATGTATTTTCTAAGCACATAGAGCCATTTAATAGCACAGTTAAGTGTTTTTGTTGCCTTCAGTTGTTATAAAAATGCAGAATCATATATAGGGCTGCACAGTGTCGCAGTTGGTAGAGCTGTTGCCTTGCAACAAGAAGGTTCTGGGTTCAATTCCCGGCCCTGGTCTTTCTGCATGGAGTTTGCATGTTCTCCCTGTGCATGCATGCATTTTCTCCAGGTACTCCGGTTTCCTCCCACAGTCCAAAAACATGACTGTCAGGTTAATTGGCCTCTCCAAATTGCCCCTAGGTGCGAATGTGTGTCTCTGTGTTGCCCTGCGACAGACTGGTGACCTGTCCAGGGTGTACCCCGCCTCTCACCCGGTACACTAGCTGGAGATAGGCACCAGCAACCCTCCCAACCCCACTGAGGGACAAGGGTGTAAGAAAATGGATGGATGGATATATATTTTGCATTTATGACTGCTTGGTCAATGTTTTAGTGATTATTGCTCCTGCAAGCATCTTATGACCACAGACCAGGCCAGGAGGCAGCTGGAGAGGCTCCATCAGCGTACGGCTGCAGCCCCGGATGGCATGTCCCTCAGGACTCTAAAGACCTGTGCCAGCCAACATGCCCTCTGCTTAGACGCCTCTTCAACCTAAGCCTGAGTCAGGAGGAAGGGGAAAAAAATGAAATCACAAACATTAAATTGAGAAACAAAAGAAACATCAATGCTTGTATCCTGCTGAGACATTGTTGCTTGGACTTGCTCTATTATTGTCCAAAAGTATCTTCTAGAAATAGCAACAAATATGAGTCAAGAAAAAAAAAATCCCAAAAATGAAGATAATAATTCAAGGTGATTTACACTTACTACTTCAGCATGAACTTGCCTGCATGAGCTCCATTAAGAAAGAAGATCTAGAATGAACACACATCAGCCTCACTTTGAAAGAAACAACTTCTTTCAGCTTCAGCTTCAATAGATGTCTGTAATCTGCATCCACGATGCTTCTTCTATTTCTTCTCATTGTGGAAATTAAATTTTAAAAGTGCTGCCTTTCCGGTTCACTTCAACCGGCAGGTTTCAGGTCTCACATTTGGCAGCTAAAATTATTCTACATGCACTGTCTGCTGAAGGAGAAATGTGATTCACATTGACTGAACTGATACTTGCCTCTTTTTGAAGACAGGATGAAGACAATAAGGAGAAGACAGATTTGTTAAATATTACATAAAAAAAATCAACATACATACAGGGGGGTTTTCCACTGTCAGCTCACTGTGCATCACTTTCTCCTCTCCTCTATCTCCTCATTATACACTCACCAGCATTTCCAGGAAATCAAATAATGAAGCTTACAGATGACACCACAGCAGCGGGACTCATTTCATAAGAAGATGAGTGGCCCATCAAAACCACTCTGACTGGGTGGTGTTCACTGAACAATCTAAGAAAACTAAATGACTTGGTTTTAACTTTTTTCTTTTTTTGATCACATTTTACGTGACTACTACTAAACTGGTGTGTGTCTGGTTTTCATTCATGTTTTTTTCTGTACATAGTGGTGTTTGTGATGTATCTTTAACTTTTATTGATAGGACCTTATAGGAAAGATGCTCTTAATTTTATTGTACTGTTTTACAGTACAATAAAAACAGCAATAAAGTAACTCATTCGTTCTAATGTTTAATTGTTAAACGTAAATTCTCATACCCTATTCTTCAAATTGTAACAATTCAACTTTCTGGATTCCCATGCTGGGTGTGGGACATGTTGTACATTACTTAATGTCTATCACAGCACAGTAATTGCTTTAATTCATTTTGTAATCAAATCTGCTTTTTCAAAGTTCTGAAAGCCTGAAGGCAGATTAGGATCCAAACACCAATTTGGAAAGAGTTTTTTTTTTCTTCCCCTGACCAGACAGGGAATCCAAGCTAAAAGGAAGAACACAAAACATGACTTGACAAGAGCACTCACCAGACTGGATGTGGTTCTTTCACTGAATATCAGCATAAGTAAATAAACGGCTCAGTTGAAATGAAATGACTTGCAGAACTTGAACATGGTGTTCTGAGAAACCAAACACAAACACAAAAACTAGGCAACAAACCCAAGAAAAAACACGGGAACCTGTAAGATCCCAGACAACTACCAAAACCAAACATTATGATGGAAAAGCACAAGACACTGGTCTGATTTTGAAAAACTGTGGGCAGACAAATGAGACGGTGACATTTACTGTACATTGACTGGAAATGCTCAACTCACTGGAACAGAAAGTACCTACATCTTGTCATTTCGATACACAACACAACTACGCCTGGACTAGAAAAGCATTTTTTTTCACTTAGGATGCATCAATAGTGGATTTACCTTAATTGATTTTATTTCTAAAACTAAAATAAATAAATAAATCCAGAGTATTCAATCCACACTAGTGGTTGTAGACTTTTTTGAAAGATGAGGACCACTTCAGTAAATCCAAACCTTTCCAAGTATGGACAGATATTTTACAGGACTTTAACTTTTCTCACAAACCTTGATCTCAAATCCAATATGGCTCCAGAGTGTCTGTGATATTGTTCTAGCTGTTTTAAAAACATGGATCTTTTTTCTTCAGATGGTGTTTATGGCATTAAGGCGTTCACAATTATACTGCACATCCACATTTGTCAAGAGAGGATTTTTATTGACTCAATTATCACGAGTACATATAAGTTTTAAAAACGTTCTTGCGTTGTGGAATCTGTTTTCGGTTGTTTTGGAGGCCGTAATGCTTCTATTTGAATAGAAAAATAAAGAAAACTTTGCAACCAAAACTCCCTGATTTATTGGGGTCAGTCATCTTTGCTGTTTCGTTGATTGTCTCAAAGTGACCTAGAGTGTCTGATGGGTAAATAATCTATGGTGCAATAAACTACAATAAAAGTATTCCAACTTTTAGCAAAAACCTTAATCTTTTGCTTTTATATATTTTTGGACATTTTAATAACAAACAGCTGGTGCAATTGCAAAAAGTGTGAGAACCAACTCAGATTTATTGTATCAAAGAAAGATGAAGCTATGAAAGATTATTTCTATCGGCAAGGAATATGTTACACTTAAAGGGCTGCTTTGCTTGTTATTCTATGCTCTCAATGTTATTGATCTTCTGCTAAATGACATTGCATGGGTAGACATGTAAAAACAAACAACAACAAAAACTGTTCTCATCTCCATAGAAAGCAAAATTGGAACATGTCTCTGCATGTATGCATAGAAACCATGAACCCAAATAAAAGCAAACTTTCAGTAGTTGACAGTCTGATCAGCAGGCTAAGCAAACACACCAGCGTGGTGTGACATACAACAGGATATGTTCACACAACGAACGCCCTGCTCGGACAATGATCTCCCGTAAATGACTCATGGGATCCGCTGTCACAAATTCAACCCGGCATCTGAGGAGGAGTCTGCAGGTTTCAACGCATCTTTTAATGTTGGCAGAGTCTTTAAGCATTTGCTTCCCCGATTGCCCCTCAGATCAGAGCTTTTAAGTAAGAGCTGACTTCATGATAACACTCACCGCAGATGCTCACTGCACTTTATCCCTTAGGATAAAGTGCAGTGAGCATGATACAATCAATCCTATTGATTGTATCCTTTAACTCCTTCTGTTTCCCCCAGCCCCCTAGCCCATCACAATTTTTATTCATTTTCACAAACTCTGCTTTTGTATTTGCTGACCAGACAGACAGTCAGGCAGCTGTAGCGGTCCTGTATCCGTCTCCAGCTCACTTTCGCTGGTTTGTTGTACAGGTTTATGTGGAGTGTGGCATGTGTACAGAACACACTGCTCCTCCCATTATTCTGTTCATCCTCACTTTCACCACCCATATTCTTGTGGGGAAGTCACAGTTTCAGTCTCTCCTCCGCACACAACTCCCTTGCTTCTTAGCTTGCTCTCTTTTCATCTCTCAGTTGCTTCCTCGTTTCCTGCTGTGTTCAGTTACCCCGTCCTGTGAGCTATCTCACTCCCACTTCCTGCCCTCATCTGCAAAGCGAGCTCTGCACGGTAAGATAATCAATCAAATTTTAAAAACACACTTTGTTGCATGCAATCATTGACATGTCATCACGCTCTGTTTTTCTAAATGAAATATGTAATTATGTAATTATATTCTAACCTGGACTTATGAATACAGATTTTTTTTTTTGTACTGTTGTAATGCTCACTGTGATCTACTGTACTGTACCTAATACTGTTAATGTCAAATACTCATGCTGAGAAGAATCAACTTGTAGAAGCACAGGAGATTGAATATCAGAAAATGCTGGAGATTTGAGATCCTAATCTTAATGGTCATACAAGTTTAATGTCACAGTAGGCATTTTAACTATTCAGTGGTTAGATTCCTTCAGTCGGTGAGTACAGATTTAAATTTTGCTGCACAGCATATCATGTTTGCCTTGTGGACAGGGTGGTGGAAAAGGGGTGTGATAAAGAACATCTGCTTTTTTCTAGTTAAGCACAAGCTAAATGTATTTGTAGAGCAGGATAAAGCTAAAGTTTTAGGTTCACAGTATTTTGGTCTAATCATAATTTCTTTACACCAACCCAGACTCTTAACTTGTACCTACCCTGCATCATTTTTGATAGAATTTTTTATGGTTATTTGTTTCGTCTTCTTTCACAGCTCCAGAGGCTCAAAGTACGCCTAGAAACAGAGACTGACATTACACAGTTGAGCTGCAATAAATAAAAACAAAAATAAATAAATACATATTTATTTATTTGTAAATGGGAAACATTTACAAATGTTTCCCATTTTATGTTTATTTAACAAATATTTATTTAAATAAATATTTATTTATTTATAAATATGTTTATTATTTAAATAAATATAAATAAATACATATTTATTTATTTATTTATTTATTTATGAATTGGCTAAACCGTTGAAGTGTAATTGCATGACAACAGTTTCAGTCAAGAAAATTTGAAAAAAATGCAAAGGGATAAAAGAAAGTGTAATTTGTCTTTAAAAGTAGAAATAAAAGCCTTTGTAGCCTCCAGAAACCAAATATCGTCCAGTTTCACTTTTCAGGGTAGAAAGCTTCTATATGAGCTGAAAACATGTAACATTAACTGAGATAAGCTGACATGGGAAAAGAAAAATAAGTCAGATAAACTGCTGTAAATCCCCTTCAGAGAGAATCATTATCAGTTCCAGCACTATGGTGGGATTTCTCCTGAGGAAAAGACAATTTTCCCCAGGAGAAATGTCTATTTGTTAAAGTAGAGGTAAGAAACTGTTAGTGCTTTCATGAGCAACAAGTGTGTTTAACAAATAAAAGTTTAGCATTGTAACTCTAAATATTATTTCACATTCAAAAATATTTGAGCTGAAAAGTGAGCGAGTATCACATTTTCTCAGACTTTAAGGTTTTGGAAGATTATGGTAAAATTATGTAATTTACTGTTCAAACTAATTTAAGCAAAGATGTTTTCTACTGATCTTATTTTGCCAAATTTGCTCAATAAAAACTCAATTAAAACTTTTTGTTTTTCAATCATTTTCCACTGTAATTTGCATATTTTTCCATCCATTTTTCTTCTCTAGTCAGGAAAAACACACGATAGGCAGCCTGTGTGGGACAGGTGTTGCCACACAGTAGAACATACTAGAAAATGAAGAGAAACCCCACTAATAACACTTATTTTCTCCCAGTCAAGCTTATTAACAGTGTAAGTTTTTGGAGTGAATCCACTTCATATTGTAGAATAGACACCGACTCTTAGACTTTCAACTCAGAATGTGACAAATGCAGGACTCAAATGTGTAAAATAATAATAACTAAATCTTGGCTCTGCTTTTAGACAGATCATTTGAATTTTTAACTTCTTGCATTTTGGAAGTTCTCTGTTCATGCTTTTTTAAATACCATGACCTGACAATGCCAGATAGAAACTTAATATAAAAAAATATAAAAAACACAAAAATGTATGTGCGATCAATTAAAGTCATCTGGAAAATGAATGATAAATAGTGAATCTTAAGGAAGCATTTGTTGCCAGAGTTCTGATGTAATTTAATATTTCCCTTTGATCTAATTAAATGTTGATGAATGAGTAGAATGTGTATTGGTCTTTTTGGTCTGTTTTTCTTTCCATTCTGTCTTATTCAATAAATCTTAAAACATATAATTTTTACTGTATGTTAATACAAATGCTAGGTTTGCTAGACTGTGAGATTACAACAACATTAACAAGATTGTTTGCGGTTAGACACAACTTATAAAATCTTGATTAGATCAGCACTTGAGTCATTGCAATTGTCTAACCAACGCAATATGCTTTGAAACACGAAAGATAAAATCAGTCAGTCGTCTCACCACACTGTTATCCAGTATGGTTTTAAGCGTCCATAGTGGATAAAATGAAAACTAATTTCTTATTATTATATAGAAATTAGTTCTCCATAAATAAATCCATTTATGGAGAAGTGGTTGCAGTATGAACTATTATAAAAAAAAGTATTTCTTGCATAACAGTCAGAAAATATATATATAGCTATAGCTGCTTGCAATCACTGAACTAGCAAATCCATACTTCAGATCAATCCTTCCCTGCAGCAGGCTCCTACATTATAAAAGCAGAACTGAGCCCAAGTAGAAGTCCGCATCACTTTTCACATTTTTCAATTTAAAGCCAGGAGGAACTCTTTATAGTCTTGTTTAATAAAAAGGGGGAGGCATGCATTTTTTTAGTACTCGTAAAGAAACGTGTGTGTCTTGCTTCCTGGACCACAGCAATATAAAGACACAGCAGACACCAGGTTCTTACCTTTGAGGAAATCTTTTCTTTGTTACGCTTTGCCTACATTTTCAGTTTATACCTTTGTCTATTGCCAGAAAGAACATCTTTTAAAGCCTCAGTTATAATTACAGCTCCACACTTCTGTGAAGCCTATGTGACATAAATTTTGTCACATGTTCCCTGGTAGGACCTTGGGCTACCCTTGCAGTAGCCCGGATTTTTGTTACCTCAGAGACAACAATAAACCCATTCAAAGGGTTCCACAAAAAAAAAAAAAATCACACCAGTCAATTATGAAAATAACAAAACAAACAGGAGATAAAGAAGGGGCAAATTAACAGTACAGTTTTATAGAGTGATAAGAGATTGGCTTCTTTCCCAATAATTTTCTTCCCAGCAACCAGAATAACAGAAAACATGCGTTCTAGTAGCGTTCTAGTCAGAAATCTCTTTGACAGTCATGGAGAGATATGTCAGGTCAAGTCAAGTTAACTCATTTTTATTTGTGCAGCACATTGCAGCAACAAGGCAGTTGGACGTGATTTACACCAGAAAGCATAAAACAGTGAGCAATTACAAAACAGCAATAAAAATTACATTTGTCAAATGCCATCATCAAGCAAGTACACATTTAATATATTCCGGTTACTATGAATTAAAGGCTTTTCAAAACAGGTGGGTTTATAGCCTTGATTTAAAGGAACTCGTGTTCCTGCAGATATGTTCAGCTTGTTAATGCCAGGGAGTGTTGGGCTCAGTTTATTAATGAGTCCAACATTAGTCACAATAAATTCTCAGTGCAATGTCCCAGTATCTCCAAATCTGTGCACAACAGAGTACTTTTATACTTGTTGATGGATTATATTCTGGATAAACCATTACAGTCACTTCTGACTCATGAACATTTGATATGGTATACAATCTTCAGCGATGACAAAATGACCCAATTTGTGATCAATCATCCATCCATTTTCTTACACCCATGTCCCTTAATGGGGTCGGGAGGGTTGCTGGTGCCCATCTCTAGCTAACGTTCCAGGCAAGAGGCGAGGTCACCCTGGACAGGTCGCCTGTCTGTCGCATTGTGATCAATCAGTGGAGACCATTTCAGTATCGCTTTACTGATAATAATGAAGGACATTGCCTCCCTCTGTCTAAGGGCATGGAAGTCACACATTATAAGTCACTTTCACCTCACTTTTTTTTTTGTGCAATATATAAGACTTTTCAGTACCAGAAATCTCTCTCCAGTTGTATCTATGTTACAGCCCAACTTATCTGGAGAGAAACACTCCTTTCTGTCACTGAATATAAACAACTCAGGCTGAGTGGTTCCAGGCACACTTTTACTCAGAACATATATTTATATTGTTTGTGGTTTGCATAGACAGGAGGTTGGAATGGGTAAAAGAGACCATATCTAATTATCTACAGAGGTGGACTTTCCTGTCCAAGGCTGCAATCAAATATAATCTCAAATATTTCAGATTATCTATTGTTTGTCTGTGTGTCTGTGTATGTCATATATTCTTTAAAAGACTTGAGAGACTACATGTATTTGAGCGTGAATATTATTCTGCACGGAGGGCATAATTAATGCTGGGTTGAAGTTCAAGACATACCTCATTTCACTGATAAAAAAATGCTGCTGCTGTATCCTTTGTTTTACTGTAACCTCAGAGTCAATACACCAAACCTAAAAGCAGAGGTTTCCTGTTTAATGCATTACTTCAGATGCTGCATGTGGCTTATCAGAGCTGTTTTGTGCCTATTCGGGTACTTTCCTTCTCATTTGCTGACATTTGCTTGTTTGGCTCTCATCCATTATTGTTATTATTGTTGCCAACAATTTGTATTTTTTTCCCAGCTCAAAGTAAATACTGTAAAGCTTGCGGTCATTGTTTGTCATCACTCTTCAGACCTCCATATTCATCACAGTAACATGACAGCTGAGAGCCTTTTAGTGACAGCTTCACTTCTACTTTTTGTTTTGGCTCTGGTACGCTTTGCCAACAGGAAATGGGTTCCAAAAAGAAAATGGGCTACAAGTGTCGCATAGCAGGAGTGATGCTCCTATTGATTGGAAGCATTGCTGCCCTTGTTGTTGTTGCTGTCGTCCAGGACAAGTTAAAGGTTAAGGAGTATGGATTAGAGGTGAACACACACGCACACACACACGCATACACACACACACACACACACACACACACACACACACACACACACACACACACGCACACACACACACACACACACACACACACACACACACACACACACACACTCACACAAGTGTGTCTTTCTATCTTCTCAAGGACTTTGCCTTGACTTTTATTCATTTTTCATTCATTTCTATAATCTAAACCTGAGTCTTACCCTAAATCTAACTGTTGCCAGTACGTGCCAAACCCTACACTGCAAAAACAGCACTACTCCCTATTGGGCCCAATGCTTGGGCCTCATAGGGAGCAGTTGGTCCCCACAGCATTGCATTAGTTGGAAAAAAAGGTCCTTACGTTGCATCAAATACAAGGACACATACACACACATGCATAAGAAGAATAATACCTACAGATTTCTATATTGTACCTGCACAATCAAACACTTACAAGACATTATCAAGGGAGAGCTCAGCTACTGGTTCCACTGGTTTATAATGTGAGGCAAGATAACAACAACAAAAAAATAGGCCAGCCAGCAGTTTGACACACCTTTGCTTCACTGTCAAAGATGTAGTCTTTACATATACAGTTTGCAAAACTTTCACATGGAGGGCTGATGTTTTCCTGCATGCTTTTTCATGCTTTTTCACAGTTTGGTATTGTGATAGACTCCGGCTCCTCTCGCTCCAATGTCTACCTGTACGAATGGCCTGGGGAGAAGGAGAATGAGACCGGTGTAGTGACTGAAAGAAAGAACTGTAAAGTTAGAGGTAAGTGAAGTAGATGCGTAATGTTGGTAGAAATGTTTAATCTTTTTCTAACAGCAACTCAGCAAAGTCGAAATATTCAACTAGTGTAATCCAAATGAATTTGGAGTTGTTTTTTTTTTATGTTTAATGTTTCACATAAACCTGTGTTCAACAGTTTCAAATGCAATGTTTGTTTTTGAAGGAATAATCCAAACACAGATTTGTGCTTCCAGGGGCTCCTATCTCAGATCTCGAGGTCAGTTCCAAGGAAGATGAAAAAACATTTAAAGGATTTCAAGACTGCATGGATGAAATCAAGAGTCACATTCCTGGAGAAAAGCACAAAACCACACCCCTCTTTCTGGGAGCTACAGCTGGGATGCGCCTTCTAGAGTAAGAGAGAGACAATATCCTAAATCACACCGTCGTTTTTAAACTGTGCTATATTTAGTGATTAAATGCTAAGTCTTTATCAGTCTCAAAGAAAAGATAAGGAATGGAGTTAGGAGAGGTACTGCTTTCCCTATTTATCTCCAAAAATGTGAGAAGCAGAGGGTTTCAATTTCTGATTAGAAGATAAATACATAAATTAACTGGTAGGTTTTAGAAAAGCACATAATAAACTCAAAGAATGTACACGCTGTATTGTGAGGACATAGTTTTAAACTGGTCAGAATTGCACTTTCTACATCAATTTGCTGTGTAATTGATTAATGTCTGTGTCTTGCTTTTAAGAATGAAAGATGAGAAAAGAGCCAATAAAATCATGGGGAAACTCAGAGACTTCCTGAGTAAACAAAACTTCCAGTTCCACAATGCTTCCATCATCACCGGACAGGAAGAGGGGCTGTTCGGGTGGATCACAGTGAATTACCTGAAGGAAAATTTCCTAGAGGTGAGACTTGAGAGCGTACTTGTCCATTTAACTGTTTAAATTGTAGAAATACAACTGCTCTGTGAACAGGACCAGCGGAAGGTATGGTTGCTTTTCCATAAATTATTCCAATTACATTTATAGAAAAACATGTGGAACACTTACATTCGTCCAAATGGAGCAGAGACAGTCGGGTCTATGGATCTCGGTGGAGCATCAACACAGATCGCCTTCCAAGTTCAGGAACATGGAGAGGGGCCTGACTACATGCGTGTCAAGCTGTATGGTTACCCCTACACTGTCTACACGCACAGTTTCCTTTGCTACGGCAAAAATGAGGCTGACAAGAGGGTACTGGACAAAGTAATCAGGGTATGCAACTTCTACTAGGTATTCTTAATGCCTTCATATTCTGTCTTTATGAATCAGTGCTTTAAAATGATTCCTTTTGAGTTTTGTATCTACCTTCTTAGTACACCAAGATACTGATGAAAAAAAAATAGTAAAAACCTCAATATCATTTTGAATGGTTGTAGGGCATCTGTGAAAATCAATTTTCAGGTCCTGTACAGAATCTCAATTGAATTCAGGTCTGGAGTTTGACTTGGCCATTCAAAAATATGAATTTTATAATTTATTAAAACCATTCCATTATACCTCTGGTTTTCTGAAAGATGTTTAAGACTTGAAATATTTTTTTTGAACATTTTTTCATTAATGTTCTGCAACAACTCTCTAAGGTCTTCAAGGATCGGCTGCATGATTCAATATTTCATACTGTTTGCATGTTATGTGACTTCTGAAGGCAACTGGTTGCACCGTAGGTTATTCATGGGTGTTACCTAAAAGTCCAATGAAACACTGAAAGTTAGTGCTTGTAATGTGGCAAGGCCTAAAAAGAGGGTGAAGGATACTTATGTAAAGCACTAAATGTTGATAAAACAACATAAAACAGGCAGTAAAAGCTAAGCAAAATAGAAAATATTGTTGTATGTAAATGCAACAACAGTGGCACTATTGCCAACAGTGGCACCTTACTGGAATATGTAGCAGGCTGTCAGACCGCAAAGACCAAACTGGCCCAAAAACATCATGAATGTGTGCAGACTAAGATAACTATAACTGAAGAGCTAGCCGAGATTCATCAAGAAAAGAAGTCCCTTTCATGTGAAAGCTGACGTCCATTAATGCCCTGTTAAAAATGGATTAGTGAATACTGCTGTTCCAAACAGTCAAAGGAAAACCAGTCAAGAATGCATTATATCATTAAGAATATTGATTGGAACGTCATCCTAGCAGCCTGTGTCAAAATCATAATTTCTCGTAACTTACAGCCCAATTTTCAAAATCAATGACCATGTGATAGGAAGAGATATCTTGTGTTGGTGTACAGTGGAACTAATGTGAATAGACTGCAATCTGTTACCTGTATGGAATGATGGCTTTAAGGGTTTAAAACACAAAAGCTTCTGTTAGTCTTCTAATCAAGTGCCTTCACTCTCATTCTTTTGTCTCATGATGGCATGTCTTTACTTTGGATGTTGTCAGGAATCATCTGATCCAGCCTACGTAATAAATCCCTGCTACCCCAAAGGTTTCAACACTACCATAAAAGCTTCATCCATTTATGACACGGAGTGCATACCGAAACCCAAAAACTACAACTCCGGTCAAGAGTTCTACATGGTTGGAGGGTCCGACTCGGAAAAATGCGGGGAAATAGTGAAGTCCATATTTAACTTTCAGAACTGTTCCTCAAAGCAGTGCTCCTTCAACGGGGTGGAGCAGCCGCCAGTGACCGGACATTTTATGGTAACACTTGTAGATACAACTGAATATACAAGTAAGTAGTTGTTGATCCAGAATAAATGAATGTTTGTTTCTTATGGTCCTTTAGGCGTATGCTGGATTCTTCTTCATTGCTCGAGCGCTGGAGCTGAGTGGGAAATCCGACCTTGATGAGTTCAAGATTGCTGTTGGGAACTTCTGCAACTCTGACTGGGCCGAGGTAGGCTATCCGAACTGATGAGAAGCTACCATAGAAAGTGCAAAGAAGAACAATAAAAAGGAAGATGAGGGACACAGAAAAATAAAGCAGTGTAATCATGAATGTGTGAAAAATAGCTGATGGGTGCTCACACCCATTTGCAACCCTGCCAACACATTTTATGTGAGGCTCAGACCTTTGTGAAAACTACTTCCTTTAACCTCTTTGTAGTTGATAGCTGCTCATTCAAAAGAATAATTTTCCCTCACCCTTTAACTTCCTGACTGATAGACACTGAGACATTGCATCAATATTTACACATACCAATAGTATATACCACTATTTGAAAGATAAACGTTTTGCTTAGTATGTGTGCTACTGCTGCATTGCAAAACTTGTGTGGGCTGAAATGCACTTATTGTCCTCCAACCAACAGTAGTCGTTAATCTGTTGAAAAGTCCAGCTCTGCATTAATTACATTTTGCCTCTTTTTATTTTAGTTTGCCCTCTTGCTGTTGTCAAACTACAATTTTCACTCCGATCTGTTTCTTGTCTTTTAAGCTTAAAGTACAAAAGCGCCGGATCTCTGAGGAATACCTCAAGACCTACTGCTTTGCCAGTCACTATGTCCTCACTCTTCTGGCAGATGGCTATAAGTTTGACAATGAGACTTGGAAAAATATTCACTTTGAACAAAAGGTAAGTAGGACAACATCCAAAACGACGTAAAAATCCTGTCTTGATTGAAAGTTTTGCTTCTATCAACTGCTTTATTTTCTGCATTTCTAAAAATCAATGAACTGCTGTAAAACTAGAGCTCCAGAATGCATCCATGTTGGGACTCAAGACATCTTTAACTGTGTAAAACATTGCTTGGGGCCACCCACTGAGGCGTATAACAGATCATTGATACGCTAATTATTTTGTTCTGAAATAGTGGAACATATGAAGAGCATGTTTCGACAAAGACCCTTACAAAAGTGGGATTTCCCAAGTATTACACTGTGCTCATCAGTCATAAGACAAAATGAAAGACAGCGGTTCCATGAAATATCTAAACTCCAGACTGCCATTTGTCACTCATTCAGCCGTTGGCCTTTAGGCACAAGGCATTTTTGTTCCTCAAATACTTGAGGCACTCCCAGATTTGAACAAAGAATTAATGTTCTCATCGGGGCTCCCTGAGGTATTATGACAGTCGTTGTAGAAAGAGCCAAAAACCAGACACATGGATTTTTTTGTTTGTTTTACTGGGGTGTTCTTCGCATGTTATGACTCATTTTGTGTCTTTAAAAGCTGTTCGTGTTGCTTCAGAACAAAAATATTCAGTATCCGAAACTTCAAATGTCATGTATGTGCAGTGCAAGAGTGAGGCTCAAAGAAAATGCAACATAAGTCTAAAACAGAAACTAAAATTCCGCAAGGGCTTTTCTAGCTTTTTTACGAATTCAAGAACAAAAATGTGCCGTGCATTTGTATTCCTAGTCAGAACTTTATCTAGCCTCCTTCTGTTGTGTATGATTCTGCCATCTTTAGAGCTCAAACTGGTGATAAAGAAAGCACGACTAAACATGCATGTGTGCAACTTCTCTCCTTCCCTCTTCAGATAAAGGAAACAAGCATAGGCTGGAGTTTGGGCTACATGCTGAGCATGTCCAACATGATCCCGTCTGAAGTGAAAGAAATCACTCCAATGACAAACCCGGTCTTTGCTGGTCTCATCTTTCTATTTTCAGCTCTAATCATTGTAACGGCAGTCTTAGGATTTATCATCCTCATTCGTACTTGCTATTGATAAGTGATGAAAGGAAATTAAGGAGAGCATAGGGAAATATTTTGTTTTTTGCTGGAAAGTGCTGCAGCAGCATGTGATCAGGCATGTTTGTTGAACATCACTAAGCAAAGTGATGTGTTATTTTTTCAGCTCAAACCTCTGAGACAAGATTTACATAGAAAATGTATTTGCACTTAAATTTATGATTAAACTTTTTTTTCCCCCAATATAACCAGTGCTCGCAAAAGATAAATCACATTGCAGGAGGACAACACATATTTTGCTTGCACAGGTTGATTTTTTTTCTCAGCATCCACCGAAAAATTTTATTTTTTTGTTCTTTTGTAAATGTTGTTCTGATGGGAACATCAAGGAAACTGATCAGTATTTGTCCCGTTTCCTCATGATGAGGTAATGCCGCTCCACTTTTGGTGTCAGTTCTACTTTTAGGTCAGAGATTCATCACACATCTATGTAAGCAGACATAAACAGTCCATCCTTTTTTACTTGAACAAAAATGAAGTAGAAAGGGATGAAGGGGTGAGTCGAGTCTGAGCCGCTCTATCAGGAAACATCAGTTCTCCTACCTGGCTTGATAATGACACATCTTTAGTGCTTGTTGTAATAAATAATAAATTGTGAATGTTTTCATTATAATTGTAGTCAGAAGTTCAGATGGCAATAGTAGCACTGGAAGGAGGTGAAGGAGACCAATCTATTCACAAGTTTTCTGTGTCATAACATACTGTTGCAACACTTTTAATAAATATGTATATGTTGCAGCTTTAAGTGTTAAACAGGGCAGTGCCCAAAAAACTAATCTCCGTGTTTTCTTCATCCCTCCTTTGATTGTAGAAAGATCATGGTGGTAAAGCTCTAAGAACAAAAGTTTAGACTAAACATTAGCGTTTGATTATTGTCTGCAACGTTTTCACACTTTATATCATCAGACATTTGAAGTATTATGATTAGATGTGGAAGATCTCCTTATAGAGTAACACAAAAATCAAATACATAAGATTACTGAAAAACACTTAAATGTCATCATGTCTTATATTCCAAATTCAGTCAAGTAATGGTTACGTAATATACCTGATTAAAAATAACTGTCTGTTCTTGAGGGTGTTTCACTTTTCTTTCCAGAGTTATAGTTTGAACTGAACATTTATAACTCTAAAAGTAGAAACGGGAACAATAAATTCATGTAAAATGCCCCGCTTATTTTATTTTTTTTATAGGTTTATTCTATGTAAGAGGCAAATATCAGGAAAACTAACCGATTTATTCCAATTTTGTACTTTTTGTCAAGGACTTTATCTCACTGTCAGGGAACGTAGAAAGTGTTCATTTTCAGTTAATTGTGTTCAGCTGTCGATGTTTTCAGCTATACGCATACGTTTTACTAAATGGGAAATTTCTGAACGTTCATTTGAATCAGTAAATCATGGGATTTTCTTGTGAATGAAACTTTGGTTGAATGCAGCACACTCTACTGGATGATATTTTAGGACAATTTTGACTGTACTTGGAAAAACTGATGCATGTTTTTCATTTTATTGTACTCCCTCGACTGTTTCAATGCTTTGATAACCAACATAACTGTATAATAAACATGTTCTTTGACCGCATTTTTTGTAGTTATTTCATTACCTTCAAAATTATTCACCCATTATTCACCCATACCATAAGATTATGCATGTTGCTGCCTTATTTCACATTACTTGCAGTCACAGATGTACACTATTTAATCACTTCACAGAAAGTAGCACTGCCAAACTATGTATGCAACCTTACAACAAACCTTTCAGTTTATTGTAAATTGTAGAAAACACATGAAAAAAACAGAGGCAACCCACCAATACACAAAATATTTTGCTGTGGTAATGACCAACAATCTTGAAAACACTCTAATTACCCAAAATAGGATGATTCCTATGAAAACAGGATATAATAAACTGCTGCATGGTTTTAATTTGAGCACACAACACATTTGACGGAGTTGAAGCAACACTGTGCCGAGTCTATTTGGTCCTTTTCACAATTGGTATTAGTTAGTTTCAAGTTATCCAACAAGAAATTGATTATCTTTGACTCTTCCAAGTGTGAAAACTACTCAATCTCTTGTTCAAATAACTCTAGATGAGTTAAACTGATGACTGCTTGAAGCAGTATGCCTGCACATGCAATAAACCTGCCTTTAGTCTGTATGCAGAAAACAATGCTGCACCCTAGTGGTAACATGCTGCAAAAGTCATTAAGAAATGTGGGCACTGGCTGTTTTTATAAAAAAAAAAAATTTATTGAAAGTTTTGTCAAAAAAGAAAAACAAAAACAAACAAAAAAACACACGTGTGAAACTACAGCAACACCCACTGGTTCTACAGACACTCAAAATCACAACTTTGAAAGACATTGGAGGCATGTGACCAAGCAAATAAAAAAATAGCATCCTCAAAGTTTTGCATCTTCTTTTACACGCCTGTACAAAAAAAAAAAAAAAAGAAATCACCTCATAAATATTACCTTTGTTTCCTCGGCCTCCTCTTTTGTTTCTGATAGTTTATTTTCCATGAGAAGTTTGTATCTGCTTAGTTTTGGTAAAAAAAAAAAAAAATCACCTTTTTTCCATTCATTTTGTCTTTTAACCTCCATCCAGAGTGATGTCGGCCTAGATGGATGTGGACTCAGAACCAGTGTGAACCCCAACACGTACTCTTCTTCTCCTACTTACTTTCCACTCATCTGATGCACTCGTACTCAGAACAAATGTTTTGTTCATGTTTTATTCTTTAGTCTTCATTCTGCCTTAAAATAATCAGTTGCTGTATTTCAATGGTGCATTTTCCCCCCCACACACATACACAACACAGGACACCCTCTTTCCTCAATACTGAAAAGTGTTTAGCAGCTCAAATATAAGTAATTGTCAAATAACAGTAAAAAAAAAAGAAAAAAAAGTTGCACAAAAAATATTGCCCTTGTAGAAGAGTGTTCATAAGCTGAAACTGTTTTGTTCTGCAGAAGTGCCCGTTTGTCTGATAGAGGTCACTGGTGTTTACAGATTACGTGTGTTTGGCAAGACAGACAAAACGGATTGTTTTACAGAACGAGTTCTGCTTGTTTAAAGTGGGTTCTGAATGGCACGTCAGTATGTGTAGTCAGTGTCTCAACTGCAGAAGACAGCGACCAGAGTAATCTCAGTTTGCAGAAACTGGGGTGAATTATAATTAAGAAATAAAGGTTAGTGCTAAAATAATTGCTCTCTTTTGAGAGTTCAGGTAAATTATTTTTGCATGTTTGCAGCTATAAAAAAACATTACTCAAATGTTTTGCGTCATGCAACTAATCCATGTCAATGCCCTCCTTAAAGAGTGCTTTAAAATGTATAATCTCCCATAAAATGTCATCTGCTTGTAATATAATATTCCTAAAAGTATTTGACTTTTTTTTCCTTAAAAAAAAAAACCATACTTGTCTTGCCTGAAAATGCATCGCATGACTTTGGTTAGTAACGTAGATTTATATGTATATCCTATTTTATCAATATATTAAAATCTTATTCCCTCATGTACATATGACTGCAACATATTCCTTTAGATAAACCTTTCAGTGATCACTTGATATCAGAAACCAGATAAAAAAAAACAACAACAAAAAAACAGAACGTAATCAATAAAAATATATAACTTTTCATTCAGTGAAATGACAAACATTTTTTGTTTTCTGTTAGCATTGAGGGATTCAGTTTTACTTTTGGTCGCTGTCTTCTGGAGGTAAGATGCTGGCGGCCTATAACTGCTCCACAGTGCCACATTTTAAACAAACAAAGTTATCTGTGCAAATCAGAGTTTGCATTCCAAATTGCGTTAATGAAATCTGTAGTACTTTAGCAAACAAGGATTTAATTTCAGCAACTCAGCCACCTCATTATAAGCCTCCGCTCTGTCGAGAACAACGGTTCTCTTCAATCGTCACTGAACTCAACATCACGGCAAACTAAGCTGCTCTTCTCGTTGAGGCAGCCGACTTAAAGACCTACTGCATATTTTATTTTAATCTCACAAGCTGCGTTGGGGACTCTCTTCCACTAAAACCATGATAAGCAAGAATGTGTTTCACTTTTAAAAGGTTAAAGAGTTGAACAAACAACAAGGAAGATCTCTTCTCTACATAATTTCTTCGTCTTTGGTATAAAATATGCCATCGGCAGCGTTTGTTCAACCGTTAAGAAAGACTCAAGAAACTGTCGACAGCTTTACTCAAACTATTGCTTATCACACATTTATAAACCCTAATTTTTTTTTTCCCTTTTCTTCAATTTGGTTGTTGATGAAGTTTTCCATTTCTCTATGTTGTGAGACAAACAAAGCACACAAACAAGAACATTTGGACTGCAATGAAAAGAACAACAAAACCTGAAAATGAGACAATGTGGCGGAGAAACTGAGATTTGATCCCACCGTCAGACCAAACCACATTGCCCAGGAAGCCGCGGATCAACTCTTTCAACAAGCCACTTAAAGTCTTTTTTTGTCCATCTAATCCATCGACCTTTTTTGCACTTCACCACTTGTCATCTTCAAACTATTGTAATATCTTTTTGTTTTTAAAACCTGTACAGATAGCTTTGTAGATTTCCTCTCTGAGACTCCCACAACACACTTTCATCATTTTTAAAAAGAATTTAACACTATGGAGTCTTTTTTTTCCCCCAAAGTCTGAGAAAATTAAGGCAATAAGAATTTAAGAAAACATTGATTTTCTAAAAAACTACTCAAATAATAAAAGAAAAAGAAAAACAGAGCTTCATATCAGAGGAAGACAGTCTGTTTTCTCCTCGACATTGCTTCCTTTATTTTTTAATAAAAAAGTCAAAAATTCTACCTGCACATTCAAATGTTTTCTTTTTTTTTTCTTTACAGTTGGTTGAGTTTTGATTTCAGTCTTTTATATAGTTTTTTTTTTTTACCCCTCCAGAGGGGAAAGTCCAGTCTCAAGGTGAAAAGTGATCAAATCAGTCTTGGACTGTGATTGATTCCATTGTCTTGTAGTTCAACAAACATTCTTTTTTTATTTTATTTTTTTTTTAGCTGTCTTTGTCTTGGTTCAAACAGCTATAAAATATAGCATATGTTTTTTTTTCTTCATTTATTTGGTTCCTGTGCACAGTGGAAGCATTTTCCTGTCTGCCATGTCCACCTCACTGCTGTGTTTTTGTCCTCTGTCATGTTTTGATTCTCCATCTCTCTCCGGCTCCGTCGTGCAGTCCTTCTGAAGGCATTGCAACAATGGCTCCCACCAGTTACCTGAAGGAGACAGAGAAGTCAGAAAAAACTAGATGACCAAGACTTTTTTTCAGGAACGCAGCTAGACGGAAATAAAATCAAGTTACTGAGGCGGCGAAAACGAGATAAACACCATAAAGAGGAGTGATAGAAAGAATGACGGAGTTATGAGCAAAATAAAAAAAAATCTCCAGTTTAGCTTTGTAATTTTGCTCATGAAACAATCTGTTTCCACACTGATTGGCTTTCAGTTGAATGGAAGTAGAAAAAAACTTTCAATTTAGTACATTACATTTGTTGTTTTCTAAAATATTGAGTCTAGGTTTTATAGGTATCTTAGAGCATCTGCATCTAATTTGTTGCAAACATTTTTTTTCCCCCACAGTTTACTTTCTCTCCCCTGTCAATTCAGAAACTCTCAAGAAAGTGAAGTGTTGACCAGGTGCAAGAATATATATATATATATATATATATATATATATATATATATATATATATATATATATATATATATAAAACCAACCTCTGAAGCAGTTTGAGCAAAATATACAGATGACCAGTCAAAAAATTATCTTTTTATGCCGAAGTGAGTCTACACATAAATTAGACATTAGATAGTTAATCACTATTAAATTTGCTCGCAATTAGTGAAAGCTACAGTTTACCCGATGGTCAGAAGAAATACTCATGGAGTTAGCAAGGGGCTAAAGCACACTACTACACTTCTGTCGCATAAAAATGATCTGCAGAGATGGTTTTCATTACTAAATCAAAGAGAATTTAAAGCAAAAGAAGGACTGGATGGTCCAGTTGTGATTAATAGATTAGCAAGTTGCTTTCCTACAAGAACCTAACTACTTTGTAACCTTAATTGGAGCATTACATGCTTAGTTTATTGATTAGCAGATAAAAAAAACACAAAACAATAAATTTTAACATATTTATGCCCACATATCAAAAACATTGGACAATTATCTAAAGATATAATTAGCTAATAAATGTTTGTCATGTTATCTGTCACTACAATTCAGGTTCAGAGCTTATTTGTCCAAACAATTTGGCACTTTTAGGTTTTCGTTGTATTTAGATGAGAAAATATTAATGATTTTTTTCTTTTTGTAAACTCACTTTGTCTGGTAGGAGTAGGCTGTGGCATGGTCTGCTGAACTCTCCACTGATAAAGGCTGCTGCCCGCTGGCATCCTGTGAGGAGGGGGCAGTTGTCTGTGGAGATGGGTCTGTCACCACACCCTGATTGGACACAGAGTGGAAGAAAGGAGGTCAAAGTAAATTGCTGCAGTGAGAGCGTTGTGAGCATTTTTTTCCAACCCAAATTTTTCAGCCTTGGATAAATAAGTTAACCACATATTCAACTTATAACTTGCTTAGTTCATGGAAAGTAAAGTAATTCTAACTTTTAGAATTAATTTGTGACAACGTGAATGTAATGTGTATTTTTCACCCCTATTAAAATTAGCAACTCTAAATGACTTCAAAATTCCACACATTTGAAATTGTAAAAAATACTGTTTAAAATGATCATCTAAATCTTCCTGCACAGTAGGGTTAACAAACATCTTACATCCACTGTAATAGCAGAGGCAGGCACTGCAGTGTACTGGGGAATGTAGGTTCCTTGCATAGGAGCAGCCGCTGCAGCAGAGATGTACTGCAGAGACACAAGGCGGGGCACACGGTGAAACAATACGTACAGCCTGGTGCAAACATGTTACAATCTCTCTTTGGATTTGTAGTTAATTGCTAGCAGCCAAATGTGAGAAATAAAACAACAAGGTTTGCAAGAGCTTCAAAAAAAAAAAGTGTAATTTGAAAGTATGCTTGACTGTGTGACAAGAGTCTAATGCGAGTCTTGCCCGTTTGTTTTAGAACAACTGTCATGTTGCAAAGTAAACTTCCACACCAGCCACCAGCCAACTCTGTGGTTAGCTTCATCCTCTCCCCCATCAAATCTGACCGACTTCACTGTCTCCGTGGCATGACGCTGCCTCTGCCGTGGGTTATTGTGCGGATCGTGTGTTCAACATGTTCAGAGAAATATGTTGGAAGAGAGACTCACGGTGCCTGTGGGGCCCAGAGAGAGGTGGTTCATCTGCTGGGTGAGAGGAGCCATGACACTGGATGGGTGAAGAGACAAGCTGGGCTCTATGGCCGTTGCTGGGGTGATCACAGCGCCCTGGTGAAGAAGAACAGAGCATTCAGGGCTTTTCTCAATATTGTGGATTTTAGTTATGAAAAAATAAATACAGTGGAGTCAAATCACTCCACTGTATTTCACATCCCTAAATATATGTATGTATTAACATACATACATATGTTCATACATACATAAATACATATGTATGAACATACATACATAAATACATATGTATGAACATACATACATACATGCATATAGGAATGAAAAGACACAGAGATGACAAGAGGATTGTAACCTTAAATGACTTTAAATCTCAAACTAAGCCTGTAACATAAAAGTGAAATCTCTGCTTAATGTAGAGAGGAATCTAAGAACGATTGTGGCTGACATTTTATTCTTGAAGATATTGGTACAAGAGAACGGTATCAGTCATATCTGTCATGTCAGAATATGAATCAGTGATTTAACCCAATATCAAGACTAACTAAGGTTTAAGGTCTTATCCTCAACATCTTTGCTCTGACCCTTTGGATAAAACATAACTAATCATTCTATTCATTCAACAAAGTTTGCTTCTTGTCCTTCATGACCATAACCCGGGTTTGTGGTGTGGACAATCAATGAATGAATTTATGATTCTTTGATCAGAGGAGACGTGCCCTTAAAGTTGTTGTCTTGCAGTAAGAAGGTCCTGGGTTCGAATCTTGGCCTACATGGATTGTGCATGTTGTTTCTGCGTACTCTGGCTTCCTCTCACAGTACAAAAACAAGACATGATTAAACGGTTATTCTACATTGTCCTTAGGTTTTTAGTGTGTGTGAATAGTTGTTTGTCCTTTGTGTCTCTGTGTTGCCCTGCTACGGACTGGTGAACTGTCCTGGGTGTATCCCGCCTTTCACCCATTAACCATTGTTATAGTCAGCAGGCCCTCCTTGCAACCCTACAAGGACAAGCATGTATAGAAAATGGGTAGATGACTTGAAGCTAATTCAAAGTATTTTACTCATATTTCCAACACTGAAAAACAAAAGCAGTGGCTGTCTAAACAACTAAAACACACAAATTAAGGTCCTAGAACTGACAGGGTTGGAGCAAATTAACTATGCTAGACAGCGTGGCAACTTCACCTTCTCTCATGTGTTTAAGGGCGGCCCTCCCCGCCCTTCATCACAGTTTCTCTTTTGCTTCACAATTCATTGTTATGCAGTCAATAGCACCATCTGTTTAGCTCCAGGGTTACATACTCAGTCACGCCAGAGTCTGCACTTTATAAGTGAGCCAGATCAGATTCCCAAAAAGAAACCAATATGAATTATTCTGTAAAACAGAAACAGACACTCCTGAACAAAGAGATAATGGTTAGCATGCACCTAAACTGCCTGGAGTCGCTTCAAGAAAACTTCCTCCTTGTTCATGAGAGGCCCAGCAAAGGCCACAGTTCTTTTTTGTCCTGTGTTACTATTATCTGTATCAATAGCCTTTGAAATGTTCTTTTTTAAAACTTCTGTGCTTTACTTCAGTGTTCTTCATTCAGAAAGAGCGATTCAGACAAATACACAGGAGTGCAAAATTGTTAAGTGGAAGGATAAAGATATAGGACGCAGTAACACGGGCAAAAAAAAAAAAGAACAAAATATGTTCTGCAAACTCTGTAAATTAAAATAGCAAATACAAGTCGAGTAAAGGGCTACATGGTGGAATGGTGGGTTACAGCATGAATGAAGTCTGAAAATCAATTCAAGTTATTCTGTGTGGAATTTACAAGTTCTCCTATTATATACATGAGTTTAAAAAAAAAAAAATTTTATCTCTGACTTTCGAAAAACACGGCTGATTTCTTCTCTTTCTTCGTCCGGCTCGTTCTTTGCGGTGTGTGTGAAAACCCCACTTTGACTGCCGGGATAAGAGCTGGTTGTAATTGTCTAAATACAGCCAGGAAAAAGATGTTCGGACTCCCAGGTCTTGTTAAACTTGATGACTACAAATGTTTCGACTTTGTGCACGGAAATAAAACAAGTCAGCTGGCTCGCTCGGCAGGCTTCACAGCACCTTCTTGCTGAAAGGAGGAGAGTGGCTTTTACAGTAAATCTCCTGAATGCGAAGGGCTTTGATGCCGTCTAACACCTTGATGCTCTAAGCTGTGTTTCTCCAGTATGGCGCGGCTACAGCCTGTGCTGCTCTGCAAAAAAAAGACTTAATATGAGACTTCTTACAGTGTGCGCTGGCATGCCTGACAACATAACAGCAGATGTAAACACAACTGTTTAACTACACTCCCCGTAGGAACAGACGGCATCAGCGGATATGTGCGCCGGCGTTGTTCCGGGGAGCCGAGCCGTCAGCGCCTCCATGGATGCGTGTTGAGGCAGGGTTGAAGAAGTTTGGCATTTCAGGCCCAAGCCGTTTGACACACTAAACGAGCTGCTCTGTAGAGGCTTAAAAGCACTGTTAAACAAAAAGATGCACCTACAATCGGACACACAAGCCGTTTCGAATGTTTTCATGTGAAAAACAGCTTACCCTCATGAACATTATAGACAAAGATTACCAGAGCTGTGAACAGCGGTGCTTAGCATGTCGAAGTAGCTGCTGTATTTACAAGGCGATCTGTTTGAGGACTACAGCCGCGTAGTTATAGCTACCCAGAATCACAATCTAATTAATCACCATGTCTCTATGGGACACCAAGGAATGCTAACAAATGCATCAACAGATTTCCTGGAAGAAAGAAGAAGAAGAAGAGTTAAAAAAATAAAAATCTGGATTAAATCTCTTTGGTAAATCTGCCAGTCAGATTTACCAAACACAATCCGGGCTAACAACTGTGGTTTTTATGCACCTCAATAAACTGATTGCTGTCATAATGACTTTTTCTTCCTCTGCATTCAGTCTCACAGCAGGTTCCCACAGAGGAAGAGGGAGCCGCACAAAGAAGAAGGAGAGCCATAATGAGTAACTGCCCGCTTTGATTTATAGCTGTACACGAGTTAAACGGGCTATCTCTGCATGTGCCTCAACGTGGACACAAAGCATTAGCTGGAATGTGATGAGTCTAATTATGCGCTGTAGAGCATGTGTACGTGTTAAAGTTTTCATGCGTCAGGCGTTGCTGCTGGGGTAATAAATGGACGAGCGAGGCCGACAGACATGAATCTTCTCCCTGAGCACGACAGGCCGGGAAGCAAATCCCCTTCCACCTTGGATCGGCTCACTCGTTTCTGTTCCTTTCTCGTGTTTTCTCCTCTTTCTTTGTCTGCATTCATTTAAAGAACTTATGCCCGACAAGCTGAAGGCTTACCTATTTCAAATGTTTTAAGCCCTGTGTGCTGCAGGCACTATGCAGCTTCAAAGACACACTATTAGGAATAGTAGCATCCCAGGATGTAGTAAAACAGAAAGAAAAGCTGCTGCTGTTTTGTCAGGACTCCTTTCTGTGTAAGCATGTTCCCTCCCTAGCTAGTGTGGTTTTATGTCCAGGTGGTTTTGTTGTTCCTAAAACTTCCTTTTCCACATTGAAAACACACCCTTGCTGTCTCTGTTTATACACACAGTAGCAAAGGTGATCTGCAGAACAGAAATTGCTTGGAGGTAGTTTCCACACGCAGCTGCATGCATGCATGACTGGCACAAGCAGGATGTAAGTATATATATAAAAAAAAAGAGTAAGAAGTTTTGGGTACAGGCACAGGTAAACACACTGGCCTTTTTGGTAGATATGTAAAAAAAAAAAAGTTATCGCACTAAAAAATGTAGAAAAATACAGCCTTTAATCCAGGGGTCTCAAACTCCAGTCCTCAACGGCCGGTGGCTTAAAACCTTTGGATGTTTTTTTAAATCTCAACATCTTGTGTCATATTGTTGACATGCGCTCATTACTTAGTAATGACGGAATATAAACTCTGGGCATTAAAGTTCCCGTGCATCCAAATGACTAATTTTGGTATTTTAACTTGGTGAAATCTGAAATCCTCACATGTCTAATTTCAGGCCTCTCAAATAAGCAGCATTTTCTTTTTTTTTCCAATGGACGGTTAAGGCGATGCATTAATTTCCTGTATGAGGATTTGTAAGTAATTATGCAGAAGGACATCTTCTTACCTTAAGTTGAATAAGTTGTAAAGACAGGCAGTTAAAGTAATCCTAGCATTCATCCAGTACTTGGAAACACAGTCTTTAAAGCGCTGCTTAAAGTGTGTTTTGGTGTGTTTAATGTTTGTGCTTCTCACTTAATCTCAGAAAGAATGAACATAAAGCTCCTGAATCCTGAATGTGAGCAGGTGTGTGTGTGTGTATGCCTATGTGTACTTTCCTTCTGAAGCTGTCAAAAAAGAGGATTCAACTCTGTTTACTTCTCGTTAATCCTAACCTGCTCATGAGTCATTAATTTAGTCAGTCGCTATGCTTTTTTGTTTCAACCTTTTTATTGAGGGATCAAACATGGTCTCACAGTGTCAGCAATACAAATTTGTCCTCATTTTCCTTATGTGAACATAAAACATAAGAAAGACAATACAAAAACAAAACAGAAGCTACATAAATAAACAAGAACATTCCCATGACCCGCCCACCCCCCTTTCCGTAGGACTTATATCTTATCACACCGAGGTTCAAATTAAATCCATTTCAAATAGAGTTATCAATATATTGCCGAAGGGGTTGCCAAGTTTTATTGAAACGCTTTAATTTATTTGCTAAAGAAAACCGAATTCTTTCCAAATGAGAGAGCCTTACCAGTTCTTCCAGCCACAATTTAACAGATGGAACCTCTGCCTTCTTCCAAAACATCAACACTAGTTTTTTTGCTATGATAAAGGCATAAGATAATAATTGCTGTTGTTATTTATTAAATTGAGAAAACTGAACAGAAAC
Source organism: Poecilia reticulata (assembly GCF_904066995.2). Lineage (NCBI taxonomy): Eukaryota > Metazoa > Chordata > Actinopteri > Cyprinodontiformes > Poeciliidae > Poecilia > Poecilia reticulata. The sequence goes on from NC_088845.1 coordinate 23,974,152, forward strand.
TCCAAGTACAATTAGAAATGGGTCCAGCCTCAGCTCTGTATGGAACATATCTGACAAAGTTTTGAATACGCCGGACCAAAATGGGGTTAATTTTGTGCACAAGAAATAAGAATGGAGTAGTGTGGCTTCTTCAACATGGCATTTGTCACAGAGTGGGTATGTGTCAGGGAAAATTTTATGTAACTTCGCCTTACAATAATGAAGCCTGTGTATGACTTTAAATTGAATAAGACAGTGTCTAGAATTAGCAGAGCACTTGTGTATATTCTCTAAAGCGGCCTTCCAGAGTTCAATACTTATCTCCGTTCCCAGTTCCTGCTCCCAGCCTATTTTAAGACCCTGCGTGGACGGCGAGGATCTGGATAACAACACATTGTAAATCTGGGAGATTAAATGTCCTTCCTCACCACCCAACTTGAAGAGTTTGTCAAATTCATTAGGTATTATATTCTCTAAAGTGTGCATATGTTTTTTGACATATGCCCTGACCTGTAGGTATCTAAAATGATCGTGTTTGTGGAGTCCAAATTTGGCCTGAAGTTGAGCGAAAGAGGCAAAGTTACCATCCACCAACAGATCACCAACCGTCCTGACCCCCAAATCTTTCCATTTTATATAACCTGCATCTAAAGTGGAAGGGACAAATGAGGGATTTTTTGCTATTGGTAATAAGGTAGACATATACTCAATGCCGAATTGGGATTTTATCTGTTTCCAAATGCGTATAGTACTGTGGATGATGCGGTTATTGTTGTATGCCGAGGTATCTGTACTTGTTAAGAGCACCAATTTCATGAGGCATGCAGTCATCCTTTTCCATTGCAACCCAAATGGGTTGTGTAAAATTGTGATGTAGCCAAATTGTAATAATGCAAAGCGCACGAGAGTAATAGTAAAATGAATAATTTGGGAGGGCCAGTCCGCCCTCCAATTTTGCCTTGCAAAGGTGAGCTTTGTTAATTCGGTGTGTTTTATAGTCCCAAAGGAATGGGATGATTATAGAATCAAGTTTTTTAAAGAATTTCTTAGGTAGAAAAATGGGAATATTTTGAAACAGGTAAAGGATCTGGGGGAGAAAAACCATTTTTATTGCATTAGTTCTTCCCACCAGGGATATGGGGAGAGATCTCCAAAACTGAATGTTATTTTGTAGTTTTATCATAAGGGGGGAGAAATTCGCTTCATAAAGTGAACTAAAATCCTTAGTAATCTCTATGCCAAGGTAGGTGAACCTATCATTAGCAATTTTAAAGGGCATATAATCCAAGATAGATGAATCTTTGAGCTTAATTGGCATCAGTTCACTCTTAGACCAATTGATCCTATAACCTGAGAACCTGCCAAACTGAGAGATTGTATCTAGGACAGCTGGAATAGTACCTTGAAGATTGGTTACAAACAATAGGATATCATCCGCGTATAATGAAATTTTATTTATAGTCCCTCTAGTGATATATCCCTGTATAAGGGGGTTGGAACGAATTGATTGTGCCAGTGGTTCTATGGCTAACGCAAAAAGTAAAGGTGATAACGAGCAGCCTTGCCTGGTGCCCCTATGTAATTGGAATGCAGGAGATAGTATCTTATTCGTGACAATTCTAGCACAAGGTTTATGATAAAGGATTTTTAACCATTTTTCGAAATGTTCACCAAGATTGTATCTTCTCAAGGTCGCAAAAAGGTAAGGCCATTCTATTTGGTCAAAGGCCTTTTCGGCGTCGAGTGAAAGGACAGCCAGATCAGAAGATTCCTCCCTCTGAGAATAGATCACATTATAGAGGCGTCGTAAATTAAAGAAGGAATGTCTCTTTGGTATAAATCCGGTCTGATCGGGATTAATTAATTTATCAATTACTAAACTCAGCCTATTAGCAAGGATTTTGGCTAGTATCTTTTGATCATAGGTCAACAATGATATTGGTCTGTAATTACCCACTTCCACAGGATCCTTATCTTTTTTTGGTATTAGTATTATAGTGGCCTCTCTCATCGTAGGCGGTAAGATGTTATCTGCGTTTGCTTGGGTGTACATTTTTAACAAATACGGTGATAGAATGTCACCAAATTCTTTATAGAATTCCCCGGGGTATCCGTCGGGACCAGCCGTTTTACCACTTTTTAGTGCTTTAATAGCAGCCTGGATATCTATGCATGAGAGGTTTGCATTAAGAGAGCTCACGTCTTCTTGAGCTAACATTGGGAGATTACAATTATCCAAAAATTTTTGTATACTTAAGTAATCTTTTACAGCCTTGGATGAGTACAATGATTCATAAAATTGTTTAAATCTATGATTAATGTCTTTGTGAGAGGTTAAAATTTCCCCATTTTCTGATTTAATTTTGTTAATTGTGCGGTCACTTTCAATTTTCCTCAATTGTCTTGCCAGTAGTTTATAAGGTTTTTCCCCAAATTCAAAGTATTTCTGTCGTGTATAAACAAAAGCTCTAGTAATGTGATCTGACAATAATTGGTTATATTTATATCTTAATGAAAGAATTTTTTTATGCGTTTCTGTAGATGGGAGTGTAGCATTGTCCTTGTCCAGACGCCTAATTTGTTGCTCTATATCCACCAACTCTGTTCGATTCCTTTTCTTCTTTGCTGCTCGAAAAGATATAATACTTCCCCTCAAATAGGCTTTCATAGTTTCCCACAGTACTGAAGGAGGCGTTCCTGGAAGATCATTATTTTCAAAGAAAAAACCAATCTGCTCTCTGATAAACTTACAGAAGTCTGGTTCTTTCAATAGTTGTGGGTCTAATTTCCATGTTCTTTCAATTTGGTTTAAATTATCTAAATATAAATCTAGAGAAAGGGGTGCGTGATCTGAAATTGTTATATTATGATATTTTACTTCACCTGTATAGGGCAATAATTTTGCATCCATCATTAAATAATCAATTCGTGTGTACACATTGTGAACGTTTGAGTGAAACGAATAGGCTCTCCCCTTTGGGTTAAATATTCTCCAGCTATCGAACAAATTAGAATTCTTTAGATATTCCTTAAGGAAAATACTAGCATTAGAGGCCGGTGCTCTACGTGTTGATGAACGGTCCAACTATGGATCTAATACAAGATTTAGGTCCCCACCAATGATTAGATTAGTCTTTGAAATGTCAGGTATTTGGGATAAGACATGTTTGTAAAAAAGAGGAGAGTCTATGTTGGGGCCATATATATTAACCAGAGTTATCGGAACAGAATACAATTCTCCAACTAATATTAAATATCTGCCTTCCCTGTCAGATATGGTTGATTTATGGGTAAAAGGTGTACCTTTTTTGAATAATGTCGCCACGCCTCTAGCTCTCACTGCACAGGTAGAATGATAAGCTTGCCCTGTCCACCTGCATCTCAGTTTCATGTACTCATTCTTATTAAGGTGGGTTTCCTGAAGGAAGATTATGTCGCTGGACAATGTCTTCAGATGTGCTAGTATCTTACCCCTCTTCACAGGGTTATTCAAACCTTTGACATTCCATGTGACCAAAGTAACTTGTCCCCCCTTCTTTGTTTGTGTTGCATCAGCCTGCATAACTCAGATTAAAATGAAAAAGATTATAGAATCCCTCGCAACTGTGATGAAGATGATTATACATGGTAAGTAAGTCCCATCCTAACCCCTTAAACAAAACCCTTACTGTCTTGCCTATACTAAGAAGAACCTGCAAAGTAAGGCGCGACCCCTCTAAGGAAGTTATAAAGAAAAAAATAGAAATAAACAAAATAAGATTAAACATAACACTCACACAACAAACACACGTTAACCTAACAACTTCCCTTACTCTTAACTCCAAATTAGAAGCTGAAAAAAGCTCTGCAAAAATATTAAATTCAAGCACCAAACTGACACATGGGCAGCTGCTGAAAAAAAAAAACATAACAGGAACTATAAGCTGCCTATTTATGGATATCAAACCCCCGAGATTGTCAACAATATTCAGGCAGTCAATTAGTGAGCAAAATGAGATTTCTAAACATTATATTATATTAACTTAGCCGGTTAAACATTACAGAACAGTCCAGGTATTGAGTACTACCAGAGCCCGGTCGCTCCATGTCTGCGTCAGTTGTCCGCAGCGGGATCGCCTGCATCGTCTCCTTCGGCGCCAAAGTGGAGCTCTGCGAACTTCTGGGCTTCCTTCGCGTCTGTGAACATTGTTTCTGTTCCTCCGAAAGTCACTCTCAGCTTCGCCGGATACAAAAGTCCATACCGAACTCCCGGTTTGTCCCGAAGAAGTGCTCTGACTCCGTTAAATGCAGCTCTACGTTTCACAACCTCGGGGGTGAAGTCAGGAAAGATGCGGATCTTCTGCCCTCGATAGGTGAGGTCTCTCTGAGTCATGGCCTTTCGGAGGATCATCGCAACGTCGCGGTAATAGTGGAGTCTCACAACCAACGCCCGAGGAGGTCCCGTGTCGTCTGGGCGCCTTCGTAGAGCTCTATGAGCGCGGTCCACCAGCGGTAAATCATCCAGAGTTAGCACGTCTTTCAGAAGCTGCGAGACGAATCCGTTCAATTCTGCACCTTTCTCTTCTCCTTCTCTTAACATAGCAATCCGTACATTTTGTCTTCTGGACCTTCCTTCAAGATCCATGTATTTTTCTGTTAGCTGATTCATTTCTGTGCGTAGACGTTTTACCTCTGACTGGAGAATAGTTACCGCGTCTGCTGACTGTGTAGCCGCTCGCTCTAGTTCAACAATGGATGCGCCATGTTGGTCATTAGACGTTTTCAGGACGTGAATGGCACTTTGAGTCTCGGTTTTGAGGTTGAGGAGTTCTCCTCTGATAGTGGTGGACACTTCTTCGATGCGAGTGTCTATTGTCTGACAAATTTCAAATTTGGTGACTTGTAATTCTGTGCGAAGAGAGTTTATAGCCTCGAGAATGGTAGCATTAGCCATCGGATAGCTACCTTCAGGCGAATCCGGGGCGGCTAGGCCTGGTTCTTTCGCTTTCTTGTCCTTGTTGGAGGAATGCGTCCTCAAATTTGCTTTCATCCTGCCCTAGTGCGGTTAGATAAAGACCAGACTACTCTCTCTGTTGTAAAACTGCCCAAATGTCAAGTTAGTGATAAATATATTTCCAAATTTGCAGGAGCTCGAGGGAAACGCTGCCTACTCCTCCATTGCTCACGAGCGCCCCGCTATGCTTTTTTTGCCCAAGTCCGTCTCAGCACATTTGGCAGATTTGTGCAATGAGAGTGCAAGAACTCTGAGTTTGCAATGGGCTGAAAATGAGAAGCCCGCATAAATGTGTCAGCCTAAATGTGTCAAGTGGCGTGCATCATTTATCAAAGTTAGCAGTTATTAACCGTGGCGCAGCAGAGAAAAACCCTGTGCTACCACTCAAACTGCGGTGTCTTTCCCCGTTTCTCTCTCTCTCTCTCCGTCGCAGCTTTAATTTGCCGAGCTCTGGATCCAGGAAATACAATGACTAGCCTTCCCCCATGTATTCGCATTGGGATTTTGCGGATGCACAGACGGGGTTTGGGAGCAAAACGCACACAGCCCAGACATGCTTCTGCAGAAGTTTTCCTTTCTTTGTTCCGATTTATCCCTTGTAATCCCTTCCTTCTCTCTCCCCTTTCTCTGTGCGCGTCTCTCTCCCTTTTCCTTGCACTGTCAAAGCCCCACTTTTGCTATTTATTTTCTATTTCAACAAGCCGTCGGCCTTCCCTCCCTGTTATCTCTGTCTTACTTCTTCCAAGTCTTAAGCTGTCATATCAAGCAGTTTGCCAAATTATTAGATGGGACATTTATTTGAAAGTGCAAAATGGACCAAAAAAAAAAGAAGAGATTTAACTGACTGTCAAAAGTGACCAAACGTCTCTGAGAGAGATGCAGCACTCTTGAAGCTGCTGCTAAGATATTGACGGGGTGATCACAGAACCATAAAATGTTTTACTGCATCGCAAGTAACATGTTGAGGGGGGGAAAAAAAAGGCGCTAGCTAAGAATTTGAGAAGAATCAAGCACGGAGCTACCAGGAAACCATCGTCGTCCAGGTTTGTCATATTCCATACCTGAAGCCTACCTGGAGTATCTACAAGAACAAGATGTTCAGAGCTCAGAGACAAGGCCAAGAGCTTAGCTGTAGATCTTGAGTTTATAACCTGAATCAATCGCCATCACTAAATATGCATTAACAAATATTCAACCACTCTAAACAGTTTATCTGGCAGAAATTTTGCATACCGGAGCCTCTAAGGCAGGGGTCCCCAAACTTTTTCCTTCTCTAGTGGGGGGCCGGAGTCAGTTTGTAACAGAAAAAGTGAAACAGAAAAAGACAATTGCAGGAGTGCCTAAATGTAAAAAATATATCGTTTTCCAGAAAGCACAATCAAATAACTCTCTCTGGGTTCTTCACAGAAAAAATCCAGGAAGGATTATAGTCCGTATTTTCCGAACTATGAGCCACACCGGACTATAAGCCACAACCCCAAAGTTTTTTTTGTTTGTTAAACCAGTAAACATGCACATCTAAGCCTCAGATATCTCTGCCGCTCTAGGTTTTCCATAACAATGCAGCAGCTGCAGACGGGGGCGGACACGCAAAAATCTAGTCATAACAGGTCAATTGAATATCACATTTATTAGGGTTGAAAAAGAAAAAGTTGCCAAGATTAGATTTAACAGAACTTATTACAGTAGTTTCCGAACTGTAACAGTAAAAGTGCTGATCCTTCGTGTCTGCTACTAGTATGTGGTAAATCAGTGGTGCCAACCTGTTTATTACCACTTACCGGTCAAGACTTGGACATTTTGTTGCGGCCCGGGAGAGGGCAGTGGGAGGGGGGATGAAAAGTCAGATGAGGCTTCTGCATGTTGGTGTTCCCACTAAATACTGAATATGCCCAATTTGGGTTGTCTTGGCCCTTTTATCGCAGCATGTGGGGTTTTCCCTGACTGGGACCGAGAACACAATCTGTTGAATGCGACAGGTAGCCAATCAGAAAGCGTGGTGACGTAAGAACAGAGGGGAATCCCAAACAGCTGACATATTGCGCAACTGAGAGTCCGGTGGATATCGGAGATGATATGTGGAAATGTTTATTATTAAATCTAAAAGGTCATTATTATGTTTATTCAGTTAAAAATGTTAACTATAAAAAAACATTCACCACCAAATCATAGTGCAGCAAATAGAGCGGCTGCTCCCGTCGTCTTTCATCCACCGCCTTTTCTTTTTGTTATGTCTTTTATCTCTTAAAATGACTCCACAAACTATAACTATTGCATCTATATCGTCATCTGTGTTTGGTTATTCTAAATTCCCGCTATGTTGGGGGTTTTACTGGATTATCGTCTGGAATCGGGATGTTCGTGACTGGAATCGGTTTGTGCCGTGTGGCTGAACACAAACCGATTGAACCAGTTGTACTTTTATCAGCTCTGTGGTAACAGAAGTTTGGAGAATCGGCCGAAGCTCTACTCCTCTCCTCTTGACCACTGCCCAAACGCTCTGACTCTGGTCGCTATGGTAATGTTTATATATCCCATTAAAATAAGATACAGAAACGCCACAAAAACGAACATTTTACTTTCGTGAAAATTTTAACTCACGATAATGACTAACGGGAGCCCTGAGCTTGTTTCTCTGCAACCAGAAGGTCCCATCTGGGAGCGATGAGAGACAACGACACCCGAGCTGTGTTGCTTGAGCACAGGGTGCTTGGTCTCTATATGGTAAAGCAGCTTGAAGCTTCATTGCCTCATTAGCAGCCGGTCGCCGCATGTTACGCACAGCAGGTTTGTAATGTGGGAATCACCTACCGGTCCGGGATAAATCCATTCTCCTGTCTCTTCTCTGGGCCTTTTCCCCTTTGCAAAGAAACTTTCCAAAGACATCTGATCTTTTTCTTACTCATTTTGCTGTTTGTGGGCTCAATGTTGGCGCGCAAGTAACCAGACTTCCAATGATTCATTTCCTGCTAAAGAGCCCCCTGGTGGTTGAAGAAAAATCCGCATATAAACGGCTTGTAGTCCGGAAAATACGGTATATGAAACAAAATCTAAATGCTCTGGTATTGTTCAGGAGGCCGGACCAAATGTGGAGGCGGGCCGGATCTGGCCCGCGGGTCGTAGTTTGGGGACCACTGCTCTAAGGCGACTGCAACATGAATCTAGTAGGCCAATGATTTTTTAATCCACTGGCCCTGCTGCGCTGAACAGCAATCAGCTTGTGAGATGAGTACAGGCAGGACAACACTGTTCCTTCCTCTAATTAAATACTGTACTCTGCCTCATGAATCAACAAGGACACAGGTTTTATATTTCTACCTCAGGAGAGAAAATATAACACAGGTTTTGGCTCAGACTTTGTGTTGGGCTAATTGAGAGCCTTTGGGACTCAATCGGATCTAATTGGTTACAGTCCCTGAAAAGCCAAAACGAGGGAAAAAAAATTATATCAAGATTGTGCAAATGATTAGTATCAGAATGAAAGAGGAACTGGTAGTTCTTCCAAAGAGTTTATTGACTGTACACCCACTCTCAGAGTCAATATATGAGTGCTTGTGAGAATCTATAGCATGTGTGGGTGTGTTTTTCCAACAACTTTGCTTTGCTTTGTTTTGTTTTTCTGGCAAAATATTATCCGTCCTATTTTTTTTTTATTCAAAAATGTGCATAGATACAAAATGTCCAGCATTTGTGCAGTTCTGCATTTGCAGTTCTATTTCAATCCAGCAGGGAGCAATGTTTTATCGTTGATTTTACAGATAGCTCTGCTGAGCTTTCCAAGCTGCCGTTCGAAGGAGGCGGCTCAGACACTGAATCAGCAGAACAAGAGCGAAATGTAAAGGTGTGTGTCAATAGATCTAAATAATCAATAAGTAATATTATTGTAGAAATTCAATTGAATGTGTGAGACATACTTCTCATGCGTATTCAATACACGCTGATGTACTTCAAGTATCGGCAAACAAAAAGAAAACAAATTCAGCTTCTCAGAAAATTCTAATAATACATACAGTACAACAACCAATTAAACAGAATTAAAAGAGAAACATCATCTGCTAGGAAGTATGTCCATGCACTGTGCAGTATAAACACTTATTATTGGTCCGAGTTCCTTTTGCATGAATTACTGCTTTAATGTGACCAGACAGCCTGCAGCAACTGCTGAAGAGGTCAGGAAACCCAAGTTGCTTTAACCGTGGCTTTCAGCTCTCCTGTGTTGTTGGATCTGATGTTGCTCATCTTCTTCTTGACAATACCCCCAATAGATTCTTTATAAGGTTTACATCAGACCAGTCTGCTGGAGAATCGGCCCCAATGATGCCATGGTTGTTGCTATGTTTGACAGGACAGGTGCCAGGTGATACTAGAAAATAAACTGTGCATCTCCATAAAGTTTCTCAGCAGAGCAAAACATGAAACGGGTCAAAATTTCCCTGCTAGACTGCTCAGTTTGCCTCTCCTGTCTGTCTCCAGACTCTGTCACATTAATGTACTGCCACTACAGGAACAGTTCAGACCTTCTTCACGTTGTTCTCTCTAGTTCAAAGGTGGATTAAAACAGGGGCAGCTGTGCTGCAGCTCACATCTGTGGTGGCTCTTGAAGTGTTGACTCCAGACACGGTGCACACCTTGTAGAGCGCCCTCAAAGTCATGAATGGGCTTTGCATCTTACAAGCATCATCTTAGGTTATCCCAGCTGCATCCTTTATTCTACCACTCATTTTTCCTCTTAGTTTACATATGTGTGTGAACAGTTGGCTTTCATAGCAATGACCATTTGTCACTTGTTTGCTGGACAACAGTCAAATCGGTACTCTTCCCCATAACTGTGGAAGTCATAGAAAAAATATCTCTATTAAGAATTGTTTTTTTTTTTAACCCTCTCACAATCCTAAGAGGGGATCCAGTGGACCCCGCGTGAGGTTTTTACACTGTGTGCAGTCCCAGAGGGGTCACACTGACCCCGCATGCGCTATTATGAGGTTTATTTTCCATGATTTTGGGAATTGACATGTTCCCATTGTCCGACTGTGACATCTGCCGCACTCCTGAGTATCACGCTAAGAATGTGGGAGGGTTAAATGAAGAAATGTTGAAATTTTTCAACATATTTGAATTGAATCACAGAAATAAACTTTTAGAATTCTAGTTTAAGATTCACCTTTCTGCCTCAATATGAGTTAGCTGACATGTTACTGAAATCTTTCAAGCATCCCTTGGTTTATTTCTCCCCAATAATTTACTGTAATTAGTTTTATTTTAATTTCTGAATTTTTGGAGATGGTCTAATAAGTAAAATCTATTTTTTTTAAAGACTACGTAAAAGTGTTATTAGAATTAACTTTAAAAGATAAATGTGGCTATATTTTAAATCCTGACATTAATATGAAGGCCCGATAATGAGACATGCTTACGGAGTGAAGGACAGACATAAAACGAGTCAGAGCGAGGGACTAATGAATGCAGAAAATGGCTCCACCGAGACATGATAACACATGATGAAAAATCAAAAGAGAAAGTAGGCTTTGAAGACTTACTGTAGGTTGCATAACATACTGTTGATGTGGCATCCATGATGTACTCTGGACCTACATAGAGACAAGGAAAGAGAAAAGCCGAGAGAAGAGAAAGTCGGAGGATACGCCAGATAAAGGACAGAAAAAGAGGAGATGGGGAGTAGGACAAGAGAGGACATGAAAAAAAATTTAGAGCGATTAATTAGGAGGGAGGCGGAGATGAGCGGCAAGATAAAGCAAAAAGCCAACCAAGAGACAAGACAAAAGAGAAGAGTTTGGTAAAAAGGTTTTGTATCCATGACAGGAAAGCAGAAAGAAAAACAAGTGGTATTCAAAATGAGAAGGAAGAGAGTCAAAATGAGACAACAAAAGAAGAAAAGAAGATTTAATCATCAGTCCCTGTGGCAGAACATGACAGCGGAAGCTGAGGGTTTGCTGTACTTTAAGTTAAGCTGTAATTATGACAAGTTACAAAGACCACAGAGAGCAAAACTATCCACCAGTTACTGCTTCACAGTGAGGGTTACATCATCAAAGCTCTCTTGGTCACATATCACCACTTTCATCTTGTTCTGTTTTCTGCAGTCCCTGAAGGCTACTTTGCCACATGTAAGATACTGTACGGTTCACAGATTGCAATATAATGCAAATGAGCATGTTGGTTTATCTACGGTATGTGTAAGTGTGTGTCTGCAGGGAGATAAGGCTGCGTAACGTAGGCCGGTCTCCTCCTGTGTCTTCTGCAGGAAGCAGGATGTGACTTTGAATTCTGCTCGGCTGAACGTGTGCCTTTGCATTTGTGTTTTACATTTGTTTTCCTAAAGCCGTGTGGGGTGCCGAGGTGTCTGTGTCGAAATCTGTGTTTGACAAGCTGTCGATCAAGAGCCTGCTCAGGTTTTTAAAGAACCACAGCTTAGATTATCAGGCAGCTTTGATATAACTTGTTTTGATGTGAGGGGAGCAGGATGGACACACTGGGACGGGGAAGTGGAACAGAACTTTAGGATCAGAGCTACATGGACAGGGTAAAAAGGAAAATGTCAGTGGTTTCCTCAAAAGGCCTTATTCCCCGTAAGCATGGGGACTACACCTCAGATAAGGTGGGGTGTTATGTTTGCGTGTGCATGCGTACATTAACACCACACACATGGCTGGTTATTTTTAGCTTGCAACATGTTCTCATATGGATTTTGGATAGGAGTAGGCAAAGTTTAACCCCTACAATCTGTAGATTTTCTTGTCTTATTCCAAGGTATTATTTCATATCATTATATATATTTTGGCAGAAACACCCAAACATAATGTATATTAAGCCATTCACATTGTCAACATCAAAATCACACAATAAGCCAGATGTTAGTAGAACACCTCCAAAATATTAGCTTTCCATTTTTATTTGAAAAGATAGTGGTTTGGAAAAGTATCTATGCCACGTGAACTTGGTCACATTTTCTCACACATATTTATACATTTTTAATTGGGATTTTTCTGTAATAGACAAACACAACATATCACATAATAATGAAATGTAAGAAAAGATGCATGATTTGGAAAATGTTTTGCGAACAAAAACCTTGCACACATACAAAGTGCCAGGCAAATACACCATGGACATTCAACTATGGGACGGTCAACCCACCTGATATGTGGAGACAGGGGAGGCAGCAATGAAGGGTGTGATTGATGTCTGTGCAATCATCCGATTGGTGGAGATGCTATAGGGTGAAGAGTAGAATCTATGAAGCATACAAGACAAACAGTCATTTTCATCATCTACAGTACAGCATCAAACAAGCTAAATGCGGATCAAAACTAAATCAGAAGTATTCCAAACAATGAATGCAAAAAATAAATAAATAAATAATCAGTTAAAAGGCTTCTCTGCATAACCAGCTCTTGATTTACAAACCGTGTGTAGCTCCGTGCAAAGGTGAAAATGAGCGCCTCTTTGTTTCGAACTGCCAGGCGGATGTTAGCTCAACGCTGACAAAACGAATCAGACATCATCAAAGATGTCCTGGAAACAATAAATATTGCAGCTTCATTCTGAGTCAAACCATCAAAGTCATCTAAGAATGAAACTTGACACTGCATTTGAGTGCGCATCATTCTACAAAGGAGTCTGTTCTATTGCCATGCATGATAATGAATTACCCCCTTAATGTGTGAGTGGGTGAGATGTTTCAATATTGCCCTTTATGCCTCCACCTACACAAATGGTAGATGAGCTGTATATGTAGCATCAGCTTTTTATGCTCCTTTTACTCTTCGACCTATACCTCTATCTGCCCTTCTGAATCTGTTCCATTTCTTTTTGCCTTTTTTTTTTAATTTCACCCCCATAACCCTGCAGCAGTACAATGCTGTGGCTCACAGTGCTTTATTTATCATTGTGTACCTAGAGAGGACATGTTTCATCCGCCAGGCCATGTTGCTGTGCCCGATCGATCCTAAAGTGTCTGTTGGCTGAATAATGGTGTATGAGAGGGAAGGCAAAAGAGATTCAGAGACAAAAGGAGAAACTCTCCTCTACCCGTATCTGACACAGTCACTTGTGATTTCATAGAAATGGTTTGCTTGATAAAAATGTGATTTTTCTTATTTACTGAAGAGACTCGATTAAAAACAAATTTTCTTTTTTATCGTCATCACTTCCACGGTTGCCTTGGGTATGTTTTGACAGTTAAATAACACTTGTGTTTTTTTACACATTTCTTAAAACTGTATAACATTACACAGGTAATGTGTAAAAAAAAAATAAAGTAAAAAAATATATAAAAAATAAAAACTGAGCTCCTGTATCTCCCCCTTGTGGTCCTACTAACATCAGCAGAAATGCAGCGCTCCTGGTCAGAAACAACCAATCAGAGCCAGGAGGAGGGTCTTAGTACAGTCAATCATGCTCATGTATGCGCTGTAGCTGTGCTAATAGCAGAGAAACAACTTACCATTACAGAAAAAATCTAATTAACTGCCGTCATCAGTGGACATACATAGTAGCCAGAGTGTTCACAGCCGGCTTCATTGTGGTGAACCAGCTGTAGTGGAGCGGAGATCAAGAGGCAGGATGTGACCAGGCCCAACATGAGCTTTATTTGCTGGTGCTAAGACCTTCCTCCTGGCTCTGATTAGTTTTTACTGACTTCTGCTGATTTCTTTTTCTTTTATTCAAAGGTCAAATTAAGTCCCCATCACATTTCAAGCCTTTGAGGAGAATGTCAAAATCTCAAGTCTTAACCCTCACTCCAAGAGAAGTCTCAAGTGCTTCACGACTTAAACAACCATTTTTGAAGTACATGCAGGCTATCTCATTTGATTGTATTGCTATAGCTTAGGAATTCAAAACCTTAACTTTCGGAAAAGTGCAAAATTAGTAAAGGAAAAAAGAAAGGAATTAATTGTTATTAGATTCTACACTGCATCACAGATGTCACCAAGGCACAGTCAGAAAGCTCACCACAAGAATCACATTGATCACTTTTAATGTACGAAACACAAGAAAAGTAATGCGGAAACAGGATTCTGGCAATAATAGTCGACTCCTGCCAGTAAACTAAGAAAAATCTCTACGCTCGTATTATTGGGCAAAGATTCAGAGGATAAGACATCATGTGTAAACCACATGAAAGTAGTCTAAGGGCACAGGCATGGATTTCTTCCAGCAGCACTGTGTCAATAACGTTTATTGATTTTCCAATAGAAGACCAAGATAGGAGTCAGTCAACTGATCTCAACATGGCTGAGGTGCATTTCACTTGCAGAACTCCAAAGTACTGATAAATAACAAAAGAAAACAGCTGCACTGAAAGTCTGGCGATTAGTCATATTAAATTAAAACAGTTGTTCTGTGTGAAAGCCACAGTCTGCAAATGATTCCCACTGGAAAACTAAATTTGACTTGGATTAACTTTCCCAGTTGTATGTCAGCCATTGAAATGGTTCTTCACATGAAGGAGGTAGATCTGCTGAAACCTTTTTTTTTTTTTTTTTTAAGTTGGAGGTCTCCTAAAGTGAATCTTCAGTTTTATATCTACTTGAAAAGTTCTTGAGTAAACTTGAGAACGTAAAGTACATCAATTATCGCAGCAATTATGTCGGTTGCCAAACGCTTCCAGGCCTAAAGATTTTGAGTCTAAATTGAAAATGTCTGACTAAATGTAGATTGAACCAAACTAGAATTCAAACTGAAACATGTTTGAAGAAGTATTGATGATGCGAAAACAAGGTCCCTTACTGAAAAAAGGTACTGGCATGGATCCATCTTTTAGACTACAATTAATATATGACTTGCATTACAGATACTGTATTACTGTCATTGATGAATACAAATAGGGACAGCAGCAGGGTTATTCAATATTGCTCTGTGATTGTATTTATTGTATTTTTCATTAGACTGATGGGTATTGAGAGTAGGAAGTTGTGGGAAGAGGACAAATCCAAGGTTATTGATAGACGCTATTAGCTCTGAGCAGCAAACTGTCAATGGCGACTCCAGCACAGCTATTTAAAACAACGCACTTAACATGTAATGGTGAGCAGAACACCAATACAGCAGTGTATGTAATCTCTGGTGCAATCTAAACACAAAGTCAGGAGTTTTCCATGACAAGCGATAGATTTTGTGATTTACTTATGATGTCAGTAACTTTTAAGCAAATAAAATGGTGAGAGTTTGCAAAGTCCTGGAGAGATTTGGGGTTTAGATGATGTGGAAGTCAGTTCATTCATCCACTAATTCATTGTTTTTCACTTTGCAGAGGTCAAGGGGGGTCACAGGCAAACTCTGGGATTTCTCTCCTCAACAACACCCCTCTATCTCATTCTGGGGGATTCCAAGGTGTTCCCAAGCCAGTGGGTCCTCAGTTAATCCCCAGGATTTTCACCCAGTGGGAAATGAAACCAAAACCTCCAATTAGAGGCAAAAATGACACAATTTTCAGTATCACAAATCTGGTTTTCCGTCTCAACAATCAACTGCACCCGAGTTCAGAGTGGCTGGGGAAATTGTAATTGATTCATACCCTTCCTCTCTCTCCTTGGGCTGACTTTAATTTTGCCTTTGCCTTCCTCCTGACCCTGTTCATCCCTCCATTTTTATTCAAACCCCTTCCCTCCCTTCTTTTTGCCTCTCTAATTAGCTACATTAGCATTTCACAGTCGTTTAGCGCTTCGCCGGAAGAGGCTTGGATGACCTCGGAAGAGAGGTCGGCGAGGACTTAAACAGCCTGAAGTCCACAGATGCTTGTGCATGAGCATGGTTTTATGCATGCATGGACCAAAACTAAAGTAATTATTTGAAAACTGAAAGCAAGAAGGGGTAGAAGACAGCGATGAGTCAAAAACGTTGTTGATAAGCCCAAAATGTCAAAAATAATTCTTTCAACCGCAGAATATAAGGCTGAGTGAGCAAAAAAAGAAAAAAAAAAAAGGGATGGATATTTAAGATGAGGCGAAAATGCAAAGGACAGCAAAATGCAGATCTAGCTGTGATAGTTGGAAACGTATGAATGAAAAAATAAAAAAACGGACGGCTGACTGAGCTGACAGGAGAAGAAAGGGAACACAGAGCTGGGAGCAAGCATCTCCTCCTGGGAACGCATCACCAGAAGCATTCCTAGCAGACATGACCAATCTCCAATTTCCCTCTGAAACTCTACACACACTCTGCTCTCTGCATTCAACCCAGGAGTGCTGAAGATAGCCAAGCTGACGAAAGTCTTACAGCAGGACTGCAACACCGCCCAACAACCCCATCTGCAATCAGAACCAACACGTCTGACAGCTGGCATGCATAGGTGCATAAATAAATGCTCCATCTGCAAGAGCCAGATTGACGGAGCAAATGTGTGCCTCACCAACCTGTGCATTCTGCTTCAGCGCTAGTAAATGCAACGTGGGCCCATGCCTTCAGGTGCTTTTGCTCATCAGGTTTAAATGTTTGTGGCACTTTTGTTCGTCTGCGAAGCCGTCTAATGTGACTGATACCGATGGCTATTCTCAGCAATAAAATCTTGCAGAAAACTGCCCTCAGAAGTAAAATAAAAATGTTTAGCGTACTTTAGCAAGAAAAAAATAAAGACAACCTACCCGTTCTGCATTGTTGTGGGGTCATATGTTAACGCCATGCCGCTCTGTTGAAGGAAGAAAAGAGAAAAACATGCAGGTTTAAGAAAACATACTAGTGCATACTTTACATTAGGTGGAGAGGAGAAGCCAAGAAAATCCTAAACTATGTTGAAAAAAACTCTTGTGAAAAAAAAAAAACAATTGTTTGCTCTCAGGGCATTTATGTACAACTGATGGTTGACCTTCGTGTAAGAACAGATACCTGTTCCAAAAAGCCTACTTTATATAACAAAGAGCTCCTCTATGCAGCTTTTTGACAAACAGATTTAACAGAGAAGAAAAGAAACAACATTTAGAGAACTAAGGGAACTACACTGTCTTGCAAATTCTGCATTTTTTGTGTTCTCCACTAAATGAGTCAATTATTTGCAGAACCATTTGCTCCAAAAATGGCTGCAACCTTTTTCAGTTCAGCTTTTCACATGGTTGCAGATGTTTCTTTGCAAAAATGCTGAAGCTCTGTTAGACCCAAATGGACAGCGTCTAAGCATTAATTTGTCATACTTTTCACAGATTAACGTCTGGACGTTGAGTTTGGATACATGATTATGACTGGCTGTACATTCAGTGTAGTTTTCCTGCTCTTATGTAAACCTTATCCAAGTCCTTTGTAGCCTCTAAAATTCACCCTGAATCTATCTCAGTCCATCTTCCCATCAACTCTGACCAGTTTTTTTGTCCCTGCTAACAAAAACAATTCTCTCAGCATAATGCTGCCACTACCATGTTGGCACAATATGATCAGATCACCTTCTTCAATATGTTTGGCTTTTGGTTGCCATGATGTTTGGTCTCTTGTCTGCTTCTTTGATTAATCTCCTTTATTTTATCTATTTACTAATTTGGCAATACTTATTCAATGGTAATTGCCCTATTCTATCACATAAACATTTCAGTAAATGTAATTGAAGTTTGTGGTTGTAGTGTGACAAAATGTGGTGAAGTTCAAGGGGAATGAGCACTGGCACTGTAGAAGTTAACATTTACGTGTGTGTTAATGATAAAAATAAACTTGCAAAAATGTCAGAAAATACTGTCAATATTGCCTTTTTTTACATCTTTAATGTAAAAATCCTTCAGCATCACACTGGAAGATATTTCAATCAGCCACCTTTATGTGAACAATTAAAAATGCGACAACTTTCATCTTTTTCTATTGCTACAATAATCATTATAAACATGGTGAGGTCATCATGACTGAATTCTAATAAGGTTGAACATCAAATGCTCAGCACAATGCTACAGAGACTAGGCCATTATCTTAAAATTAAAATATGCTAAAGAGTTCTTTTATTACCTGGAACAATTTTTCCAGGAAAGAAACACCCTGAGGATTAACAACGAAAAGATGCAAAATATAAAACCTATTAAGTCACAAAATCGAAAATCTGTCACTGAAGGATCTTTACACCACATCACTAACAAATATTTCATTAAATGTGTGAAAAGTAATGTTATCATGCTAAAAATGCAACTTTTCTAATGAAAAAAAAGTAAAATAAAATATTCAGAGCTGTAAAACTGACTTTGGTAAGAAGCTATTTATCTGCACTGCTGTTTTCTTCCTCCTCACCTGCAGCACAGTCAAGAAATGATTCCAAGCTTCACATGTACCCTGTGTGTGGTTCTCTGAACACAGGTGTTTTACTTGTGTGTGTAAAAATGTGTGTGCATCCTTGTCTCAAGGCCAGGCTCTTTTAGAAAACAGGGGTTCAGGGAGCCGAGCTGAGCGCGAGCGTGCAATGAAGCACCTCAAGCATCTCCACTGTGAGATGTCTCTATTAGTCAGCCTGGACTCTTAAACCCAATTCCAGAAAATGCATAAACCTCTAACAAGATGCTCTGGGGCCAAGCGAGCCTCGTCAGAACTCTGGACGGCTGGAAACTGTGTGAAGAATTCTGTGGAGAACACTCAACATTTATTTCACGTCGACACAAAAGGTTGGAAAAATGAGAGAAAATGTGAAATTCTAGCACCAAGGCATTTAAAATGAAGAAATACAACACTGTGTTGAAATTTGTTTTCATGCATGTAAGGAGGAGTTTCAATCCGTTACATCCTGAAGGATTAAAGGTCAAACACAAACATCACGGTTGCCCATCGTGATGAAGTCGCCGCCTGGTGCCGTTTCGCTCCACTTCACCACACTGCTCTTTCCCAACCTCCTTGCACCGCGAGTGCTGAGAAAATTTTACTCTGTGCGTGGGTGGCGACATTATTTTGCACTTTTCCGTTGTTCTTTAAATTAGAGGTTTGGCATCCAGAGTCTAAATCTGAACCCACTCTTTGTGCAGCAGTCAATCTGCTTTCAGTGCTCAGCACAAGGTTTCATTTTATACGGAGATGACAATGTAGAGGTGAAAGTTTAAACAAAGAGAAAAAAAATTGACTTTGCGAAAGTTTAGAAATGTGATATTTCAAATTTATGCAAGGCCGGTTTTTATATTGTCTTCAGTGACTCGAGTTCAGCCCACTGTGTGTCACTGGAAATGAAAACCGATAATGACCGAGCAGGGAAGCTGACAAGTGCCGTGGAAATCTTCTGTAAACGCTGAAAGTCAAATAAATCGAAACCGAGCAGAAAGTTGAGATTTCATTGGTTTTCATGCATCAGGACAAAAACCAAGAGATGTAGAGTGAAAAAATGGTGACAAGTTTAAAAAAATATTTGTATGTATTTAAAAGTGAAACATTCAAATGGCTAAAACTGCCTTCGCTCTGATTTTCCTTGATAGAAATCAGTACAATCAAATTGGTTTCAGAAATCTATTACTTAAACTTAAATTCAGAATTTTGTTAAAGAACATTAGTGATCAAGCAGAGATGAAAGGAAGACACCAAGCCAGTCAGACATAAAATTGCCAATCAGGAACTCTTCTGGAAAAGTGTCAAAAAAAAAGTCATGCTTTACAGAGAGCTATGATATGTTCAACTTACAAATTCCCATGAGCTGTGCCTCTTACAGGACGACACCAAAATGAAGTTTTTAGGCCAACATGCAAAACACTAACTCTACATATCTTTATGTATTATCCCTCTTCAGCTTCACACTTATGCACGTCCCTGTGTTGGTCTGTCACGAGGGTCAACAACCTTTACAACCTAAAGAAATGTTTTTGAATAAATTTTTTCCAGAGCTGCAAAACCTCCATGACCCATCAAGGGCACAGACTGTAAAGTTTTATAAATACCTACTGTATAATTTTTTTTTGTTGTATGGTCACAGAACGATCATGTTAACTCTATGTTATGGTTGTAAAATGTATAACAAACAAACTTTTACAAAGAGAAAAATAATATATTTGATACATTCATATTTTTATGTATAAATAAGAAAAAAAAATTTGTTTGTGGCCCAAAAATCTCCATACCAATTGTTGTCATGTGGTGGAATATTTATACTTTTTTGCAAAAAAAAAAAATACATAGAAAACTTACTAAAATCAGTCTTTTTTTACATTACTGCTCAGTTCTCTCCCTCCGCACAGTATTGGACCATCACCATTAAAAACTGAGTGATTTAAGGTTGATTAGATCTTGCCATTATCTTACGCAATTAATATCTTGAAAATATTACTTTTGTGGCCTGTATGTCCCGTGTAAATTTAGCCTAAACAAGATGTCAAGCTTGGTTAACCCATCAGATAATTTCCAACCACATTTTAATATCTATACACCTTGTATCGTGAACCCAATTCTAAAAACAGCTCAGGCTGGGACGTCAATGACATTATTAGTGTTGGAGTGTGAGCATGATTTATTAATAAACACACATTTTTTTGTTTATTTTTAGCGTTTTGCATTAATGATGTCCCAAGTAGGAAACTAAATGCCTAAAGTTTTCTTAAAAGTGTGTGTTGCAGTACTCAGGACTGCTTTGAATGGCTACAAAGGATCCTTTTCATTTATTTATTTTTTCTGCTAAGTCCTGCTTTGATTGTTTAATAAGCTCCAGCTCACCTCTCCTTCTCTTGTCCACGGTCGTCCATTCTGGGGATATTTAACCTGGCTCTGCCTCTTCTTCTGGCCTCCATCAGCAAACTTGCACAACAGGGGCTCTGCAGGAGCTAGACTCAATTAAAAGGAGATGGAGACAACGACAAGGAAAAAAAAAAAAAAAGATAAGTTACTCATCTTAGAAGTAAGAAAAACCTCAGAATGTTTCCAAGATGAGATGAATAAAGGGAGTTTTATGCTGCGACTTAAAAGCAAACATACCGTTAATCAAATGGACCTGGAAACCACACTTAACCTCCAGCAGAACCCTTATCTCCTCCACAGCTTTATCAAATCATCTGAACAACAGTCTTATCGCCACAATTTCTACAACTTAGCTTTCTCGAAAACAGCCTTGACACTGAATCAAAGCCACAGGCTAATCATCAAAGCATGCTAAGCATGGTTCAAAACAAACCAAACAGTCATGCTCAATGCCCCAAATTATCCCCACACTTTGACCCCGGGGCAATGGGTGCAGATTACAGCTGCTTCAAAGAAAACACAGCCTCTTTCTGGACCAGAGAAAGCAGAAAGACTTGATTGCAAACTGGATTAACTGAGTGTGACCCCTCCATTGGACCTCTATCTGAACTCTAGAGTACTAGGTGCTAAATAAAGAGACATAGTCTGGTGACAGTGTTGACACAAAAAACAAACAGGCTTGGGAAATACAAAATTATTCTAATTTAAGGGAATATCTTATGAAAACGTGTCAGGGTGAACAGCAGTTTCTGTTACAAGCAAATTCTTCTGCAACAGCACGAGTCAAAAACATATTTAAAAGTATAATAGGCTATTTATTTAGACAGCTTGATGTTTTATGTAATGTGAAAGAGATTTGCTTGCGCTTTGATAAGCCACAAATTTAGCTGTACGAAGACTGTTATTTTGTCAGACAGACTCTGGGACCCACATTCTCCTATGTAGTTACATAACTACACAAAAGCTGTTCGCGTTAATATAATGTAAGGAACATAATCAAATTCAACACCTCAGGTGGGCTGAGACATAAAAGTCCAACACATGTTGAAAGCTACAACATTTAAAAGATATTGTCCGGTATCCTGGGAAACGCCAAATGACTGTCAGCTGAGCTGTCTATCCTTCTCTGTTTGTTGCTGGAATTATAGCGAGCCTTCAACTCTGAGCTCCAACTTGTGGAAGAGGAGGTTTAATCTCTAATCCTTGAGCACTGATATCCTGCAACTTCTGGAAGTGTCCCAACTCCATCATACTGGGATGAAATGACTAAAAGACCTCCTCATGCAGAGGACGTAGAGTGTCCTGCATGTTTTAAACATCTCCGTTTCAACATAAAACCGTGTGTGAAGAAAATTTGTTTCCCTTTTCATCACTTTAGCACCTACCGTGTAGCTTGTTTGCGTGTGTGTATTCAGTGAAATTTGCTTTGTGAATCTAGTGCAGAAATAAGCAGCGGCCTTGCGAATTTCCACCGTTGTGACAAAACATTTTCATAGATTTTATCATGCATCCTTTCATTCATCTGAACAATAGCAGAGGGCACAGTAATTTTTCAGCAAAATGACAAAAACAGAACAAATTTTACCAAGTTGTTTTCATGTGTGTTAACACAAGTCAAAATGGAAAACAATATTTTGTCGACAGTAGAAGGCTACTCTGAATTTCATGATTCATAATGAAAAACAACAAAGAAAATTGAATTTCAACCACACATTTGAAATGCTGTACCATGACAAAACTCTGAAGTTTAGCACAGACATGAAAGCTGTATCTGTGCTCAGTAGCTGTTCTGTTTCCCTGGTCGAGCAAACAGAGCAAGACACGGCGACAACAGCTGACAACACATCAAGTATTCTGGCAGAGCATGTTTTTATCTGTCTTTTCTAAAGCAGAACCCCCCAAAAAAACAGCTGAAACTCTGTTTACTATTTTCTTGTTGTGCCTGCATAAAAATGAGTCCTCTGAAGTAAACAGAAATTCTTACTTTACTTAGCAGCGGCGTTAGCATAAACATTTTAATTATACACTTTACACTTATTATAGTTAACTGACTTATAAGTAAGTTTAAAAATTATTTTTCCCCAACAAAGAACAAAGAAACACTGCTTGTTTTTCGGTTTCAAGGCTGTAAAATGACATTAATTTAAATGCAAAAACATGTTTACACTCTGCATACGATAAAATAAATTCAGATGGAAAGTTGATAAAAAAAAAACAATATAAATAAATCCGATATTTTTAATCCAAAGCAAAATATTGTGCTTCTTTTTCTTAAGTTTTTGAGTTAAAAAACAAGTGATGATTTAAATTTTTTTTTGCAGATAAATAAGGTAAGTTTTGAGGCTCACTCTGGACAAGTCGCCACAAGTTAACACAAATTCATACAAAACGGGCCAAACGCACACATTAGAAGTCAATTCTTAGCGACCAACTAACTTCAATATATTTTGGACTGTGGGAAAAAAGCAGGAGTAGAGCCAATGTGTGGATGGGGCGAACGTATAAAGAGCATACACCAAAGACCCTGGATCGGGGTCCTAGTAGGAACGTCTAGAATTGAAGAGGCTTCTAAACAAACGGCAGGCAGACACATCTCTCAAACAGAATTGGAAAACATTGAATTGTGAAGGTTCTACGTATAGTATGTTGAGATAAAACGTGAGGTTGTGAATGTCTGACAAACATTTGTCTGTGCTTAACCAAAGAACACCAATGTCAGCGGCCAGTCTGCGTTGGTCTGACAGCTAAACGACAGAAAATTTCCACCGAGGCAAACAGAAGTCACAAAGAGTCTAAAAAATTAATTCCAGGAATGCCTTGCAGCTGTCAGCTTGTACGTTTTGGTCAGATATTGCATTCTGTATATTTGACCTGTACGGTGAGCTTTGGCTGCCCAAAATCAGCATTAAAGCTAAACTATGCATAACCCCCTGACAAAAAACTCCAAAACAAAACAAAACCTTCAGGAATAATGTGAGCTGGATAGTTGATTCAAATATAGCGATGTGTTGCACCAGTCTAGCAAGACATTTTTTTCCAGGCAAACTTTAATGGAAATATTCTGATTTGCTTTGCTTTTATGCCTTAGGGACTGAAACTCTTACTGTTACAGATTCCAATATAAAATCTCCCAAGCTTTAAGAATGCTTTAACATAATGTGAGCCATATACCAAAAATGAAATTTGACCCCAGCAAATCCACCAAAGTTCACTACATTGAAATAAAACGATGTGGAATGGCAAGTTATTCAACTGGATTCTACATCAAGTCGATTGTGGACATTTAAAACAATATGAAAAACACATTTTACAACTTTGTATATACAAGGGTCCTCAGATTTCAGCAGGCCAGTGTCAGACTCAAGATCCATTATGGGGAAAACCTGCAAAGAGCTTAGGAGCTAAAAAAAAAAGTATATAACAAGTTCTGATTGTTCCACATATAACAAGTTCTGATTGTTCCACATTACAGTATTACATGTAAGACATCGTTTTTAGGTAAATGATTAAGACTCATGCAATGGTTGTGATGTTGTTCCAGTATATTGTTTCTCCTTTGGAAGTGATTCAAGGACAATCAAGTTCTGGGTTGTCCAAATACACCAAATAAATCATAGCTTGGCTTGGGGAGGAGTATTGACATCATTTTATTAGACAGACTGTAAAACTGGGCCTGCAAGGCAGGAATTGAAGAGGTATAAATGGTCCAAGGACCTAAATTCACTTAATGGGCATTAACAGCCATCATGACAGTCCCTCTGAGACTCATGATGAAACCTACAACAGTCAACTTGTTATTCCCTAATTGAGAACTTGATATGCAGTAAGAGAATAGCAATAAAACACAAATCAACAAGAGCAAAGGTCACCTGTATGCAGACATAGTTACTTGTAATGTGTATGTTTTTCTGCTTCCTTTCACGGTTGCTTTTCAGCAGCCTGCAGCATTTGGTTGGAAGTTATAGATAATAACTACCCCTACATGGATAATTTGTTTAAAACTGTTCCTCGTGTCCTGTTGTCATGATCCTATATATTTATGCCATTCCAGTAAGAACCACTGAAGAATGTCCATGGAGAAACACCAGCTCATGATATTAATTTATTCTTTTCAGCCATTGTACTTGTTTTGATACACATTGTGATTCCAATAGTAATTTCTGTTTGATTACATCTAAAATGACTGACTCATTACAGACTAACAGTGTTGTAATGTGAGGTCCAGTCAGAACTATATTTTTAAGTCAAAGTAAAAACAAGAAATAATGATTTATAGATTAAATGATCATCTCTCTGTGCACTAAATTGTCTAAAAGTTAAAAAAAAAAGTAAACAACTGAAACAACTTTTAACATGATAAAAAGTCAACTTTTAAAACTTTTGACTGAGTTTTATTTGTACATGCTTAAATGTGTATAGGTGAATTCAGTGGACAAAAAAAATTGTTTACTGAGTTACAGTCTTCAATCTTTGACCTTTTCTGCTCAAATGGCAGGACTTGTTTACTGGTAAGAAGGTGGGTGGCTTGTACTGGAAGGAGCAGATCACACACTGTTAGTGCAGCTGCGGGAAACTTTAGCAGGGAAATAAAGAAACCTCGGCAACTCCAACGCAGAACACATTTTATGTATATCTTGTTTAAAGGATATGAGAGAAGGGAATTCAGACTACAGTAAAACACACTCCTCTTTCACTCAGTTTGGAGTATAAAGTGCATTTATAATGGATTTACAACATCTTCTACTGGTAATTATAGAAACATTAAAATATATGTGGTGATGATGATTTTAAGGTTGAAACTAACAAAAACAAAACAGCAGATCTATGAAGCAGTGCACAGGTTTTAAGCCATACAGTGCAATGATTTATCATTGTTGAACAATAAGTGATGAGGATTTGTTGGTTTCAATATGTTACTCAAAAAAATTTGTTTACACAGTTTATTTGTTTTATATTATCTTTGATATTTTGCCTTTTTAAAAATGTTAGATTATATTTTATTGTAAAAATGAAACATTATCTCACTATTCCTTCAAAATAAGCAATGAGTTACATGGAGGTGCTAGAACATTCCTTAGAAATATTATCCACATAAAAGTCATTAACCCAAAATATAATTAAATCAATAATCTGTGCTGTGACAGTGGCACTTGTAAATTGTTTATTCCTATTATATGCAATTATTATTTTTTATTTATTTTTTTACCAACACAGATATTAGCTTTGGTAGATCAAATCCAACAAATAAGCAAGAATCCTGCAGAGATACCATACATATGTTGCTTCTTTCATATAAGCAACGTGTGAGACCCAACATCTGGTGCAGGAAATGTGCTATGAAAAATATCCACTAGCAAACAACATGCTAAAATATTCATTTGAAAAAAAAAAGATTTAATCTACAAAAACAACTAAATGGGGAAAAAAAATCAGTGAGGTGAAGCAACGCCCTTCAAAGCTCTCTGAGAAAACAACATGTGCTCCAGATGGTTAGTTGGTCAAGGATCAAGACAAGCGGATGCTGACAAATTGTTTGTGGAATTAAAACACCTAGACTAAAAAATTAATGGATCTGTCCAAGGAGTAACCCATCACCTCTAACAGGGCTGGCCGGCTGACTGGGTGCGTAAAATGTCGTAAAATCTAAAAGACACATTCATCATAAATTCATAAAAATTAAAATTAAGGGTGAGAACTAAAGCAGCTGTCATATTTCTTCCATCTCACCGAGAACAAATCTAAAAAGACATCTACATATGAAGCATTATGTAGAAGCTAACCTTCAGCCATGTTTCCCCATTTTTACATTGCGCTTGTTTTATGGAAGAAAACGTAAAATTGCACAAGGTTTAACTTCATCGGGATGAGGTAGGTTACTTTTATTGTGATACTACCATTTCATTCAATTATTATTCCATACTTAAAATCTAAAGAGTTTAGTTAAGTGGCCCACAAAACAGTCTGTTTGTGAACTCAAAAGGTCAAATAATTGGCCAAAATGATCAGAAAGTAAGTCGGATTTCATTAGATGGAGAAAAATACTTCGTCTTCCAACTATCCAGCGTGCCAGCGTGTGTGAAGACAGAATGTCTGCTTTCAACATGCCAGAAAAGTCAGAGGCAGCCCGGTTTAGTTGTTGATCAAATTCTGGAGCTTACATGTGTTTCCAACAGGGCAAAGCACAGCAACAGCAACCATTAAAACAAATCTGATGGCAGACAAAACAGCTGAAACAATTGGGGGGAAATATGGTATAAAGAAAGCAGTGCCCCCAGGGAGAAGGGGGGGGGGGAACCGCATATCAGTGGTGAAAACTGGCAAGGAATCTTAAATGTGAGACATATGAGGAAAAAGAAAGGATGAAGCAATTAAGTTGGAAAAAAAGAGAGGAAAAAGGGCTTGAATAAGTTCTGAAAATTATTTTTTTAAAAACCCCTTGCTTCAAATGAGTAACAGGAAATCAATGTCTTCTGACTCAGAGTTGAATCGAGATTTTCAATACATATATAATAAATCAGGGCAGTGTCTTAAAGTCCAGGAAATCTGAGGAAGTGAAAATGTTTTCATGCTAGGTTAGTGAATAGATTGTCAAAGACGACGTCCTTGTATTTAAATGTCTTGAATCGACGTGCCCTCTGATTTGTTTTAACATCACATTCTGACATCAAGCCGTTTGACAAAACTGTGCAGCGCGTGAACGGATCGGAAAGGTTTCCCACTGGCGCTGACTTTTACACTCGCTGTATGGAGGCACGAGCTGCAAAAACACAGAGAAGAAAATGCAGCAGGCAACCAGTCACATAACTTGTGATTACTTGATTTACATTTCAGATTGGAGTGCTGGATCTCGCTCGGCTCAGTAAAAGGCATTGATACGTTGGGAGAGCTCAAGCTGTTTCCAGCACATTTATTTCCCCCCTCTGGAAATCAATCGTTTTTCCAACGTTTTTCCTTCAATAGACTTTGTACATCCGAAACAAACAGAAATCAACATTTTATGGATCTGGATGAGACGACCTAATAAAGTTTAGTCTGAGCAAGAAGTAAAGCGCAGAGAAAACTGTTAAGTTTGATAAAAGACGCTGCTTGGAGGAGTCAGAAAGCAGCGAATCAGTAACGGTTCGGTTGTTGAGAGATTTTTACTCTGTAAATATGACCAATGGCAGCTTTTATCCTTTGGTGGAGCATTATGTCTCGACCAACAACGTCATCCTGGTCTTCCTACAGAA
Organism: Poecilia reticulata; assembly: GCF_904066995.2. NCBI lineage: Eukaryota > Metazoa > Chordata > Actinopteri > Cyprinodontiformes > Poeciliidae > Poecilia > Poecilia reticulata. The sequence goes on from NC_088845.1 coordinate 24,001,977, forward strand.
CAGGGTTGATAACTTTACAGTATATTTTTGTATAATCTACTGCAAATTTTAATAAGAACAGAAAACTTAAAGAAGCACAATCATGTACATGTGTTTTAGGTGTTTGTAATAACCAGTAACGGGGCATGCTGTACTATAATAATATGTAATCTGCGTTTTATTAAGGGGGTTGTAATCACGTATACATTTAATTTTGCATTACAACAACAAAAAAATGCTGCTGCAGGCAAAGAGGTAATTAATAATTTAATTTGTTTTGGAGATATTGATCATTTAAGAACTGGCAGTTTCCGTTTCATCTAATAGCATGTTGCATTAGAAAATATTTCAAATAGATCTGAATCTGCATCTGAATCATATCAATTAAAATATAAAAGAGGTTTAATAGAGAGCATTCTGATTTGCATTGATGCTTAAATGTGATATGCAAATAGACTTGCCTTGCCTAATATCACTTTATTCTTTTTTTTTTCTATGCTGAATTGCTCTCGGTGGATAGTCTTGGAATTTGTACAGACACATTGTGTTTTTTAGGATTTCCAGTCAGGTATTTCTCTCATAAGTTTCTCAACTCTTTGATCGCTGTATGGCCTAAAGACAGTGACAGAAGAGAACAAGTAAACCCATCAGAAAGACTGGGGAGATGCATTGCAAACACAATACATAAAAGAGTTAAGATTATGATATCTTTAACTGCTTATTCAATATGCTTATATTTGTGTGTGCTTTTCTTGTTTTCCTTACAAGTGTTATATTAAATGAAGTGGAACCAGAACCTCCAACTTTGAGCTTTTTTTTAATCAATGATAATCAGCTCCGAACACAAACGATGCTGCCGGGGAACTGCTCTTCTTTCCCTTTATTTCTTGCTCCAGTCTTACCCATGTTTTATTTTTCTGTATATTCACTTCTTCTTTCAAATTTTGCCACTTTCTTTGTTGTGTCCCCTCATTTTCTCCATATCTGTTGCATGCTGTTGGCTTGTTTTGTGTGCTTCAAAGAAAACCAGCTTCTTTATCCAATTACTTTGAGGACAATCACAGGCAGATTGTTTGCTTTAAGCGATGTCAGTCTGGGTGTGCACATGTGCCTAAGCAAGGGTTAGTCTCAGAATATCTTTTTTTTTTTCCTTTTCCCTTTTTTACAGAGGAAGGACTAATCACACAAATCCTCATACCAAATTAACTCAAGGAGGCCTAAAGAGTCGGAAGCAAAGAGAGAGCGGAGATAATGATATGTGATCAGTCACACTTGTGTAGTTTTATGCTCAGACAATTGCTAAAACTGAAAACTGATAAAAACATCCTTCCTCCATAAACACTGGGTGCCTGGAAAACTAAAGGACTTTATAAATTCTATAAATGAGGGCTTGAAGGAAAGTCCAAGTGCAGCAATTGGCATTTTGATGTCACTTTTTTTTTATTTAAACAAAATAGAGAACCTTAAAAACAAGAAAACATTCCCGCTTGTACAGAGAGGGGAGAGTAGTGCAAGGGTAACCACTAATAACAACCAAAATGTGTTGAGTAAACACAACGGCGAATATAATTCAACGTAGTCTGTAAGTGTAAGCGTATTCTATTCTCTCAGTTTACACCTACCTGTCATGCCTGGAGGGGTTTTCAGAAATTTGCCGTTGAAATTCTGGATCACCACGTCGCACTTCTCCGTCGACTCCATCCTGTAACGGAGAGAAAGAAAGGTGATTTCGGATTTTGTTTAGGTGTGAGGAAGCACGAAAGATTTCATGGCTCATCAAAAGTGAATGTGTTGTATGCGGCTATGAACGCATGCAAAAGCGTCCTACATTTCAGTAAGTGTGTAAACGCTTGCCAGTTAAAGGATTAATGCTTAGGTGTTTTTCTCTGCCTGTGAAAAATGTATGCGTGCATGTGTGTGTGTGTGTGTGTGCGTGTGTCTGTTTTCTATGGGGTTTCCTCCCCTTTGTCCCAGTTTAAAAGCTCCATTCAGTCTGATCTGTTGTGTGTCATGTCCTCTTTGTCTGCCCCTATTCAGCTCTGTTCACCCAATCACAGCTCAATGACTAATTGCCTGCTTGGCAAGCAAAAGCCAGTGCATCAATGTGTGTGTGTGTGTGCGTGTGCGTGTGTGTGTGTGTTTAAGCGGAGGAGAAAGACGGTGACAGAGGGCACAGGCTGTGAGTGGCGAGGGGGGAGTTTAGGATGTGGGTATGTATGTCTCTGTGTGGGTCTTGGGTTTTCTTTGTACAGTCAGTGACCCAGAATACATACTTGACTGCATTCTAATCACTGGCACACTCTACGGTGTAACTGAGAGGACCACACATGCACGTACACACACACAGTGGACAAAAGTGTTTGAGGTACAGAGAGGTAGAATTTCCCTTTTTTTATTGCTGGAGCTCCAAGTCATTTGGTTGCAAATTGCTTATGTTGTTGTATCTTATATAGCAAAAGTGGTTATTGTAACGTTTAGTATTTGTTTACCCAGTTACTAGGAAGCACATGTCCAACCTGCAACCACCTTTTCAAAACTCCAAACACAATTAGCCCGACATTAGTTTTGCGGAGGTCCTGCAGTTGTCCGGTCTTGTGTTGTTTTCACACAATATGCAGTTACTGACCACATTTCTCAAATAGTTGCATTTTCTTAGCATACAGGTTCAATTTCTGACCAAAGCTATGAATATTGTTTTTGCTTATTTACAGACATTTACACACACAAAAACAATATGCCAATGCTTGGTTACTGTACAAAAACCTTGTGTTTTGCAATGAAATCAGCTAAAAAAATAAAAACAAATAAATTAAAAAAGTTAAACGTAATTCATTTCACAGCATGGCAATTCTCAAACAATGTCATCTAAAGACACTTGACAGGAAAAAAAAAACTCCGGAAATGTGCAAATAAATCAATTAGCCCAACCAGTTTACACTCAGTGATGACACAGTTACACTACATGATGTGTGGAAGCCCAGTCAACTGCACTAACAAATTGACTTTGCACCAATAAATGAAACGACTAACCTTCGTTTCCAACATGCTAGAAAAACAAACGAAATTTCAATTTCATACGACTCTCGGAGTGAGGCGTTTTTCCATTTCACTGTGTATGCACCTAGCAAAGCCGACTCCTCTGCTCAGACCGTTGGCGTCTCTCAGTATCCGCGTGGAAATAACATGACCAAAGGGCTTCAGCATGTTTTCCAGCTCCTGCTCATCCATCGACACCGGCAGGTTGGAAATGTAGAGGTTTGTGGGGTCCTGCTCCTGTTGCTGTGGAGAGACAGTGAAAGACAAGGACAGAGTGTTTAATTCTTTGCATTAAGATTGATGTTAAACAAAAAACATAGACATATTTGACCCAGTCACCTTTAGGAAAACATAGAAACAAAAACTGCAGGTGAATTACAATAAAAAAAAAATATTTCAGAACAATGGAAGGACCCTGACAGTTTCATTAGAAAATAAATTTTACATTTATTGTGTAAACACTATTAACTGACTGCAGAGAAACAAAGAATTGTTACAATGTTGTGGTACTTTATGTATTTCTTCCTTTCAAAAATATAAGGCAATAAAAATTAAAATAAAAACTTATTTGATTGCTGTTTGATCCACTGACGGATGCATTGTTTATTTCCATATTTATGACTGAATATTTCACAGAAAAATAGCAGCGAATTAAACCCAAGAGGCATACTCCTAAGAGGAATGGAAACTGTTTTGAAAATGCATTACACTAACCCCACACTCCAAAACCCCTGAAGCAAGAAGGAAAACCCCTATGGATGAAGAAATGCTATCAAAGTTGAAGTAAATCTTCATGCGGTAAGTGGGGGGCCTCCCTCTGGTGTGTCACTCAGTGGGTTAAGATGTGTATACTGAGATTGTTTGGTTTTTCTGTCTGACAGATCGCAATGCAAATGACTCTCTGCAAAAGGCCAAAACCTCTCCGTTTGGTGTTTCTCAATTAAAGGGGGATGGTTTGCATGGAAAGGTTGTACGGCAACGATGGTTTGATATGCAACCTGCTGCAGAGAAAGGAAAGAGTAAATGCATGTTCCATAAATTACAAAGACACACTTCCAATAAATCACTTCACAGTTTCCTAAAAGCAAGAAAGACACACAGGTCTAAAGAAACTGAGCGTCCGATTATTATTATTATTGGTGAAAATTATAACTGTATATAAAAACATTTGTTATACAAATAATACATTGCAATCCCAAACATACCGAAAATTACAACAGACATACAGGGATATAGGATTAAAGGGGCATCATTACGTATTTTCCAGGCACATAATGCTATTTTACTGCACAATCATGCAGCTATGTTACCTTCACTTGTTATAAAAAATGCAGGATATGAGACACAAGGTAAAATAATTTCATTTAACTGAAGTCATTAGGAAAACACGCTCTGTGGGTGTGACATACGTGTCCTGCTATGCGAACACCTTCTGTTTCTGTGGCATAAAAAATAAAGACCCTTTAGGCTCCCTTAGCACCTAAATATTGCTCTCATCTATGGAGGATTGATAGATGTTTGAAGGGAGTGAGCTCAAAGCCAAGAAGGCTGCGACCAAAGCCGTCCGTGCAAGAATTGAGTCAGTGCAGGCAGAACAGTCCAGGTGAAAAATTCTGAAATCACCTTTTCTTTTGGATTCTGAAAAATCAAGGTGCGTGGCAGACCAGGATTTTCATGTGTCAGTTTCCAACCTAATGACTGGGGAGGTTGTCTTCACATATGGGGCAACAGGCTTTGAATGTTATCTGTTGCGTTTGCGTACATGCTTATGTGTCACATTAAGACAAGCAGGGGGACACATGAAAGAAGAAACATCAAAGGAGTCGAGTGTAACAGCTGTGGAATCTGTCACTGGTCTCAGAATCATCATCTTCATGAAAGGGTTACGTCACTGAAATCATTCTTGGATCATCTTGCATGATTAAAGTGAGTCAGGTTTCAACGCTTTCCAACTCGGTCCTTATTAAAATGTTTCTGGGACAGAGTCGCGAGGTGAAATGTCAACCAGGAGGACACCGGGGCACAGCGTGTGGAATCGATTTGCTCATTCTTGAACAGGAACAGAAACTTTTTTTCTAAAAAAGCTTCACAGCAAAAGAAATTTGTGGGGGAAAAAAGACAAAAAAACCTCCTAAAATGTCTTCTATGACAGCGCTCCTCTAGGGGAACTTAGGAAAAGAAACCAAAAACAAGCAGAACAAATCTGACTGGATAAATCCAGGTCAGCAACAGAAAAAAAATAACCAGACTAAACTGCTGGTTTTATGCACAGATTGATCCCAACCTCAGTAGATTGTATTCCCTAACTGAAGTGTATAAACAAATACATTAAGTAGCACCAAATATAAATAGTCCTTATTATGCTTTCTTACGACAAGTGCATGGCATTACCATAGATGTACTGGAAGGTGTTGCAAGATGCAATGAGAAACATACAAGACAAATGCATAGGAAATAACAGCAGAAACAAGCTGGGAATATGCAGCATGAATTGAGATAAGAAGAGTTAGTTATTTTTTAGTTTTTATAAGGGAAATATTTACTAATGGAGTCACTGATGAGTGAACAAAGACGAGCTGGTTGAGAAGATGAACAAGTAGTGAAATGGTCAAATAGAGTAAGCACAAGTGAGGACACTTAGAGAGTGGGTTAAGTGTTACAAGGAAATACACCCTGGTTGAGAAGATGAACAAGTAGATGAACAAGTAGTGAAATGGTCAAATAGAGTAAGCACAAGTGAGGACACTTAGAGAGTGGGTTAAGTGTTACAAGGAAATACACCCTGGTTGAGAAGATGAACAAGTAGATGAACAAGTAGTGAAATGGTCAAATAGAGTAAGCACAAGTGAGGACACTTAGAGAGTGGGTTAAGTGTTACAAGGAAATACACCCTGGTTGAGAAGATGAACAAGTAGATGAACAAGTAGTGAAATGGTCAAATAGAGTAAGCACAAGTGAGGACACTTAGAGAGTGGGTTAAGTGTTACAAGGAAATACACCCTGAACTCGCAGCATGGCTCTGTTCTATTTCACCCCTTTGCTAATTCACACCTGCATTTGGCTTTTGTTTTTTTTTTTTGCCCCTTATTTTCTTCCCCCTTATGTGCAATTTTACCCAATCATGTTACCTAAGAAAAACTGTACAACACCACTCCTGTTGATTTTGGTTCTGATCCATTTTGGGGGAAATTTTGGTCTGATGCGTGATGAACCCTTATTAGGCCAAAATAACTCAAATTGACTTTCTGCTGGTAGACATCACCCGGAGTCACACACTCACATTTCCAAGACAATTAGTAGATTATAGAAAATTACTTTCCATATTTTGTCAGTGTAGGTACAAAACATCTCCCTGCAGGTTATGAATCAAAGCGTGGTTGGTATGAAACGTAGATGAAACTTTGTTTTGGTGCACTACGCAGAAACAAAATTGCAAGGACAAGAACTGTCAAAGAAAATCACAGAAAAAAATGGAAATGCAGGCTACAGTAAACTGCAACACAGTTGTTTTAAATTGTTACTTTGCTCGATTAGTGTGGATGACTGGATCTCAAAACATTTCATATTTCAACAAAAAAATATACACAAAGTTTCCCCTAAAGTTGGAATTCAGATTTGGTTGTTGGATGACCACAACCTGCTCAGATAGAAAGATGAAACAATCACACACTATGCTTGAATTGAAATTGACAGGTCAAACTTTACAGACTTACAGAATGCAAGTCATTTCTTTACAACTTGGAACTAAAATCTGCTTAACTTAGTTTTTGATATTTTATTCCCAGATCCAAGTTCAGACTTCCCAAGGCAAATCAAACAGAGCATTGTTGAAGAGGATTTTAAGTTATAGTATATTTTGGAAATGTCTGGCTCTATCTTCCTCTTTTGGATCCCAGGTCCTCCCGGCGGGCCACGTGTAGCCACACAGAAAAAAACCCAACACCTCTGTGTTGACGTCCCAGAAGTGCAGAGTTTAATCCAATAGAAGACAACGTATGAAATTACAACAGAAACTGCAGAACAACAGAGACAAACATTCATTTACCTGAGACAAATGGAAAGAAGAAGAAGGAACTGCAAGAGCAAATCTAATTTGTTACTTCTGTGTAGAAAGTTTTATAGTAAAGGCGTATTCTTGTCTTTAATTTATTCAAATAAGGCGTATCTTTGCTCATCCAACCAGGAGCTGTCTCGGACCCTCTCTCTAAAGCCGTTTGTCCCCTTTATCGAAATAAAGTGGAATCTGAGACTCTCCTGAAATTCCGGTTGTTTTATGGCTTTTCACGGATCAGTGTGAAAAGCTGGAACTTCTCCTGATTGTTTTCCCACACAGACAAAGGGCAGATCAGAAGATCTTAGCAAACGATCTGCTGTAACTACAGGTAAAATAAAGGTCAATAGGCCAGAATAAGTTATTAATTTTAAAACTAAAATTAGGCTATTTCAGTCAAGACATGTTAAGTTTTAAAACTAGCATATTCTAAATTTATTTTCTTAACGGCATAAAGCTGCAAATATTTCATGAAATCTCTGAAAATAAAAACCTTTTTTAAGCTTCAAATAGGCTTTAAACTCACTGCTGTTTATTTCACCTTTAGTGTGAAAACGGGTGACAGAAACCTGAAAGACACATCCACTTGTAAAAGAACTCTTCTTGACTTTGGTTAAAGTTGCTGTTTGCACAAAGTTATCTGACGGTGATCTCTCGCTCGGCAGGTGTTGCAGATGAGTCACTCTCTCTCTCTTATGCTGTCCCCTTTCTGGCTCTGTTTCTTTGTCACTCTGTCTCTCTCTTTGCAACATCTGTCATGCTCTGGAAACAGCTTCACACCAACTGTGCCTCTCCTTTTACTGTGTTTGGCCTGCCAGCCAACCAGTCAGCTAGTGTTTTCAGCCCCATTAAACCTCAATTCTGCCTTACTGTAGAAGGTCTGCGCCTCTTATCGCGCTACCTCCTAGTTACCCCGCCACCCGGCAACACCTGCTGATGATACAGAGGGTAAACCGAGGGCAAAGCAGTGATTAAACACCGACCGAAAATGCCAGCTTTGTTTGCACGCCAGCATGCATGGATGCGAGGCGAGACAGTACTTGAAAATCCCATTTCTTAGCCTTTTTGCGTCTCAAGTAGAAACCCTTCAAATTGGGAATCTCAGCCTTCTCACAGCACTGCCAGGAATGAGCAGGTACAGCAAAGTGAACGGAGATGCTTAGAAAGAAAATGCCAGAGCACTTTCAGAGAGAAGGAGTCTGTGATTAAGAAGACTTCCTGTTCATTACAGTACGAGTTTGCTTATTTCTACTTTGAAACATTCATATTCTTCCACATTTCCTTGTTGCTACGTCTGAATCTCTCTTGACTTTGGCCTCCGTCTGCCCACCTCTTCCCTCTACCCTGTGTTCCTCCAAACTTGAATTCATTCATATTCATTTCCTTTTTCGTCTTACTTGCTATTCAAACCTACTCCCGCTAAGATTAAAACCTAATCTCCCTTAATGGTAGCCTTGCTGACTAAAACACTATCTGAATGCTTAGTTAATATTTAAAGAGGTGAACTTTTCCCTCCTCACACTTCTCATTCTCTTCCTAATCTATGTGTCCCCTCATTCTTTCCCTTCCTGCACGTCTGCACACCACACTCATCTTTATTTTCCTTCATTTACATCTCTCTCTCTCTCCCTCTCTCTCTCAGCAGCCTTCTTCTCTACCTGCATTTCTCATTCTTATGGGCTCCTCATCCTCAAGCCAAGTTCTAATCTTTCATAAGGATTGTCTGGGTGTCTAAATGCTTCCTAACGGCTTAATCAATACTTAATGAACATATCATAAATACTTTATGAAGGCTAAACCCCCAAATCCCAGGGGTGTCATTAACTGTGGAGATATATACTTTATCCCTTATCTTCATGATGACTACCATGTTGGTGAAATCAACACCAGACTCTGAATACATTTCATCTTGAGCCACTTCACCCATTTTTTTGTAAGTACAGATCCCCATGTTTGTGTAACCATGGCAACGATGAATTGTGAAATAGGCATGGAACCAAAGCCATTTTATTTAAAGTCAGTGGACGTGGCTTTGTACAATATTTTCATTAGAAAAACATAAATGGAACAGATAGAAATTTGTTTTACACTGAAACTACCATGTTGGAAAAAGTGACATCTAGAGGTGATGTCACTTCATCACCTACAAACATACACACTGCATGTTTTTTTTTTTTACCATACAATATACTTACTGACTCTTGAATTTTGAGGTTGACAACATCCAATAGTAGACTCAAAATTCAATTTTTGGTTATTTTGGCTATATCTGAAGGGAAGCACAAAGATATTTTCTTTTTTTATCTATTTTAGCAAATGGCTCATTCTGAGGAAAAGTTTTTTGTTGTTGTTTTTTTTTACCTAATCCTGCTTTATTACAAATCATTATGAACATAATACATTAGCAGCTTAATCAGTTAAAAATCAAAGTGGATAACAGAGCAGGTATTATCCTGATGAGCAGCATAACCCTAGGGCATCTTGCAGCCTCTCAATGTCTGTCACTTAAAAGTAAAGCTTCTTCGTTTGAGAACATTTTTATGATTTTTTTTTTTTTACCATATAAAATTCTTACTGACTCTTGAAAAGTCTGGACTTTTCTTTAACCATCTTCAAGATCTGGATAGGTTTCAGGGGAAAAAAAGAAAAGTGATTATGGAACAATACAATTTTTCTAAACCTTTTCTCAACTTCAGGGTTTGAATGATTGTACATTGTTTTAGGTCACATTGGTAAAAATGGTAAAGGGCCTGTACTTGATTAGGGCTTTATGAAGCCCAGAGGACCCTCAAATGGTTCATACTACATTCAGTCAATCACCCATTCACAATGTATTGGCGGCAAGCTACTACGTTGAAGCCACAGTTGAAGTGTCTTACTCACTAAGGACACAACGGCTGAGACAGACGGAGCGGGGATTTGAACCAGAAACCCACGGATTACATATGTACAGTCATTGGTGTACAGTCATAGCCCTTTAACTAAAGTAGATGGACAACACAAAGCCAATTCCATGATATATCTTCCACAAATGACAGTAAATTAACCCTCTCTGTCCTTCCAATAGCTGGTTATTTATCATCAAACATTTGAGAAAGCCTTCTATTGGATTAGGATCTTCCAGTCACAGCTGAGGATGTACATACTTCCCACTGTAGAGTCTGCAGAGTCCACTCAGAAATGAACATGTGGAGTTAAAACTCCTACACTGAGGAGGCTCTTGTAGATTAGAAGATCAGATAGTGATCCCATAAGAAACAAAACTATTGACTTCATGACTTCACGTCATGAACATCAGTTTGATTTGCGATCAAATGGTGATTTATTTGATTGTTGTGTTTGTTTTGTTCTTTTCCTTTAACCGTTATGTCAGAACTAATTGCATTGTTTGTTTTGGATAGTAATCAGCATGCTTTCACAACCGACCAAGTTCCTGGTAATTTGATGTGCAATGCTTGTTTTGTTCCTGAGTAGCCTAAACTGAGTGGTTTTTATAACAACATGGTTTGGATTTAATAGACTCTTGTTTCAACCGCTGCTCATTTGTCTGCTAACGTGAAAGGCTGCTGGTTTGTTTGTGTGCTTTCTGTATCGTTGGCTTAGAATCAACCCTTTTTCACATGTATTTAGATGTTAGACCAAACAATTCTTGGATACAATGGTTTGATTAATGTAAAGACATTTTCCCTAAAGCTTAAAAGAGAGAGAGAGAAAAAAAACTTCTCATCATGTTAACCTGTTAAAGCTGGCAAATTTCTTTGACCTTTTTTTATTTTACTTTTTTTATTTTGGTATTACACAACGACAATGTCAGAGGGATGTGGTCACTAAACCATGGTTCACTACTGTGCAGAATACACTTCATGCATATTTCTGTCAATATTGATTTGGTACAAACATTGAAGACAGTTTTTCCAATAAAACCAAAAAACTACAATACCTAGCTTGAGATCACATATTTCAGTATCCAAGGTGTAGGAAGGTAATGCTGGAACATTTTATTGACTTTAATGCTGCAAAATATACACTATAAATACTTTTTCAATCACACCCACCAGTTGTGAATGACTAAATAAATGATTCCAAAAAGTGTTGCTGCTGTTGACCAAATAGGAGGCAACGTTCAACCGGTGAATTCAATTTCTTAGCCTCAGGCTACAAATGCTTTCTGCTCAAACTTTGCAAGAGTCTTTTACAGTAACACATAATGTCCAGAGAACGGGTGACTGACTACACACAGAGTTCTTACAGTATGTAGCAACAATGTTCCCTTTTTTTTTTTTAAACACCATTGTCTATTTCTTTCAGCTCAACAGTTTCAACACGGCTTCTTCCCTTCTCGTCTTCCCCTCATGTTGTCTTTGGTGTGTATTAAAAGGCCAGTAATTTATCACATCAGTCCTTGCTGCAAACCAGTCTGCTGGCTGTTTGTCTTCCAGGTGTCCAGAGAAGGAATCAATCACCGCATCCTGAGATGCTGAAACCATCCAAGGGGGTCAGATGCAGATACCAAGGGAAGAGAGAGACAAACACGCCCAGAGAAAAATGAAGAGAGTGTGGAGGACGACATGCAGACAAAGCAGCCCGGCACGGGTGAATTAAATAAACATTCCCTTCGCTGAATACAAATCAGCAGGCCAAGAAAGTTATGCAATCCAATCTTCTTTGGTTGTGATTCGAAATAAAAAATGACTGCTGTGTTGTGTTGTGTCAGTGTTGATTGATGAATAGATTAAACAACAACCAGGCCTGATTGTAATGATACGTTCTCTTGTTCTTGCACTTGTTTAGTGTTCATAGTCACCACACAAGCAAACCAAGCAGAAATGTTGTAGTTTTTTTGTGGGAATGTGGTTGCGCTTACCTCTGTCTCACTTTATATATATATATATATATATATATATATATATATATATATATATATATATATATATATACATATATACACATATACACACACATATAGATATAAAAACTTAAAAAAACTTTAAACAAAAAAAAAGTTCAGAATGGTGAATGAGTTCACCATTCTCCAAAGGCGACACTTTGGAGATGATCAAAGGCGACACTAAGATTTCAGTTTTCACTGTGCAATACATTTATCTCTTTTTAATCATTTGCTTTTGATGATGATAAAAATAAAACAAAAAAATTGTCAATTTTTATTTAATTATGTACAGAAGAAATAGCTAGTTTCCCATACAGATTCCTTCCTAGAAGTTTCGTGTAACTTTTTGGAGTCTTCAAGCTTTACTGTGAAATACATTTCTGATAATGAAAACAGTCGTTTTCTCTCCCCTCAGTGAAAAGGCCACACTAAAGAGTGTTGTCAGAATCACCTGCTTAGAGTCTGTTCACTTAGAGGGGAAAAAAAACACAGGATTCTGAGTCCTGTTACAGAGCTCCAATCTTAGCCTAAATATTGCTCCCAAGAAGTCCCAGCTTAAGACTATTTCAGTCAGCTGCTGAGAACAACTCTGAGCGAGGAGATGCTGTTTTCCAGGGGCTCATACTGGTTGATACGCAAAACAAAAAGCATTAAAAAAAAACAAGTACCCCTACAGAAGGCAATTGATAGAAATTAACGGATCACACAATCTAAACTGGATTTTAAAAAAGCATGTTATGACGATGACAAAATTACAATAACTGCCAGATGGCATCATCACGTTTGATTGTGCCGTATTTACATCCTCATCATTGTTTTGATTCGTCTCGGCTTCTCGTCATGCTGGTCCTTTGACTACGTCATCTACTTGACATTAATGTGGATGCTCAGCTGTCAGCAATTCGCTGTGATTACCTGCTTGTATAAAGTTGTTTGATCAGGCGAAACAACCAACATAAAACGGGGAAGCAAAGAACACAAAATTCAAACACATTGCCTGCTGTTTGCACAGCACTATAAGTTTTACAAAAAATATCTCGCCTGTTGGTCTTTCCCTCATTTCCCCTGGTTATGGTAACTGGAAATAAAACCGCGTGGCATTACCACTTAACGTGGTCCCAGAGAGCTGAAACTTCGTGGGGGTGTTCAGTCCGACCCCATGGACCGTATGCCACCGCTTGTTCAATCCAGGCACGCCCCCGTGGGGTCGATCCGGACCCCCCCATTTCTAAAAACGGCACCGGCCCCCCAGCAAGAACCGTAGTAGCTGGAGCTATAAAAATCGGTACGTTTAAAGAGCTAGACGAGATCGCAAAGCCTGCCAAGCCGCTTCGCGATCGGATCAAAATTGCCCTGTCAGCGCCCGTTAACAGCGGGGCAATTTCACAGTTAAACCTATGGAGAAACCCAACTTTTTTTACCAGAATCTAAGTCCTGCTGCCTTACCAGGGGCACGAACTTCCAGGGCCTGCGTACTGCTGGGTGTAGTCCGAGGAGGGGTGCTTAAGTGTGGGTACACGTGCTCGGCCGGTGGGCCTGGCAGGCCCGGTTCTCAGTTGACGGCGAGAAAAAGTCTAAGTCCCATCCAGGGACCGGACAGGGGGCGCTCGGCCGGAAGAGGCTGGGGAGGGTAGCCTCTCCCCGGTCAACCCAAGGCCACATCGTAAAACTGAGTTGCCTTACCAGGGGCACGAGCTTCCAGGGCCTGCGTACTACTGGGTTTAGTCCGAGGAGGGGTGCTTAAGTGTAGGTACACGTGTTCGTGTGGAGAGCCTGGTTCTATCGGGGGTGGGGGGGTTCCAAGACTGTGTCTGACCCCGGAGCCAAGTCTGGGTGTGGGCCTGGAGGTCAAGGCTATGTGGAGTTCCATGCAGCCTGGATGTCTCTGCCTGGATGTCTGTGCCTGGATGTCTGTGCCTGGTTCTGCAGGCCTGGATGTCTGTGCCTGGATGTCTGTGCCTGGTTATGCAGGCCTGGATGTCTCTGCCTGGATGTCTGTGCCTGGTTCTGCAGGCCTGGATGTCTCTGCCTGGATGTCTGTGCCTGGATGTCCAGGCCTGGATGTCTGTGCCTGGTTCTGCAGGCCTGGATGTCCCAGCCTGGTTCTGCAGGCCTGGATGTCTCTGCCTGGATGTCTGTGCCTGGATGTCTGTGCCTGGTTCTGCAGGCCTGGATGTCTCTGCCTGGATGTCTGTGCCTGGATGTCTGTGCCTGGTTCTGCAGGCCTGGATGTCTCTGCCTGGATGTCTGTGCATGGTTCTGCAGGCCTGGATGTCCCAGCCTGGTTCTGCAGGCCTGGATGTCTGTGCCTGGATGTCTGTGCATGGTTCTGCAGGCCTGGATGTCTCTGCCTGGATGTCTGTGCCTGGATGTCTGTGCCTGGTTCTGCAGGCCTGGATGTCTCTGCCTGGATGTCTGTGCATGGTTCTGCAGGCCTGGATGTCCCAGCCTGGTTCTGCAGGCCTGGATGTCTGTGCCTGGATGTCTGTGCATGGTTCTGCAGGCCTGGATGTCCCAGCCTGGTTCTGCAGGCCTGTATGTCTGTGCCTGGATGTCCCAGCCTGGTTCTGCAGGCCTGGATGTCCCAGCCTGGTTCTGCAGGCCTGGATGTCTGTGCCTGGATGTCCCAGCCTGGTTCTGCAGGCCTGGATGTCCCAGCCTGGTTCTGCAGGCCTGGATGTCCCAGCCTGGTTCTGCAGGCCTGTATGTCTGTGCCTGGATGTCTGTGCCTGGTTCTGCAGGCCTGGATGTCCCAGCCTGGTTCTGCAGGCCTGGATGTCTGTGCATGGTTCTGCAGGCCTGGATGTCTGTGCCTGGATGTCTGTGCATGGTTCTGCAGGCCTGGATGTCTGTGCATGGATGTCTGTGCCTGGTTCTGCAGGCCTGGATGTCCCAGCCTGGTTCTGCAGGCCTGGATGTCTGTGCATGGTTCTGCAGGCCTGGATGTCTGTGCCTGGATGTCTGTGCATGGTTCTGCAGGCCTGGATGTCTGTGCCTGGATGTCTGTGCCTGGATGTCCCAGCCTGGTTCTGCAGGCCTGGATGTCTGTGCATGGTTCTGCAGGCCTGGATGTCTGTGCATGGTTCTGCAGGCCTGGATGTCTGTGCATGGTTCTGCAGGCCTGGATGTCTGTGCATGGTTCTGCAGGCCTGGATGTCTGTGCCTGGATGTCTGTGCCTGGTTCTGCAGGCCTGGATGTCTCTGCCTGGATGTCTGTGCCTGGATGTCTGTGCCTGGTTCTGCAGGCCTGGATGTCTGTGCCTGGATGTCCCAGCCTGGTTCTGCAGGCCTGGATGTCCCAGCCTGGATGTCCCAGCCTGGATGTCTCTGCCTGGATGTCTGTGCCTGGTTCTGCAGGCCTGGATGTCTCTGCCTGGATGTCCCAGCCTGGTTCTGCAGGCCTGGATGTCTCTGTTGCTCCAGGCCCGGATTTCAAATTCGTACGGAACCTAGGCAAACTATATACTGGAAGAACCGGGCGAGTCCCAGGAGTGCCCCGGTGGTCTCCGATTTCGCCTAGGACGTTCCCCCGATTTTTAACGAATTTTTAAGCGATTTGCGCCTAACCGGGCCTGGGGGGGGGGGCGAGTAGGCGGTCCGGAAGGCCCGGAACCCGCTCATGCCGTACACCGTTGGATCCGGGCCGCTCCGGGGATTACTAGGGTGGCCTCCGTTTCGCTCCAGGACCTTCCTGCGGTCGTCTATGGGTGTTTAACCGTCTACCGGAAGTCGGGTCAAAAGTACCCTTTCCCGCGGTCCAAACGAACCGGGACTGGCACCATCGTGCTCCTGGGATGCCCCCGGTTCGGGTGATGTCACTCACGGAGGCCTGGACCAAAGTCCCGGTCCCCTAGGCCCGGTTCTCTGTCGAGGGTCTCAGCCCTCGCTCATCCCCCGCTCAGCCCCGCCCGACGCGAGTATCTTCATCGGCTGCTCCAACATCATCATCCTCAGCGCCACTGTCATGTGCCTTACCAGGGTCCCGAAACACGACCCAGACCCCGAACGCTTGTTCGGATCCGGACATGTCATACATCGTTGGAACCGGACGAGTCCCAGGAGTGCGCTGGTGGTGTCCGATTTGCTCCAGGACCTTCCTACGATTTTTAACGAATTTTTAAGTGATTTTCGCCAAAGCGGTCCCATTCGGTCCCCCGAAAAAGCGGTCAAAACGGACGGGAACCCTGGCATGTCATACACCGTTGGAACCGGGCGAGTCCCAGGAGTGCGCTGGTGGTGTCCGATTTGCTCCAGGACCTTCCTACGATTTTTAACGAATTTTTAAGCGTTTCGCGGAAAAGCGGTCCAAAAAACGGCGAAAAATGCACTTTTTCGGTAAAAACGCACCATGGCCCGATAGTCCGGACTCCGGGGAACAGCCCCGTGCCCTCCGTTTCCTTCTACCGCAAAGAACGACCGAGATATTAGCACCGGAAGGTCCGGTGCACACTAAAATGTCCGGTCTT